>NW_001849269.1:5268-8418 GCF_000209065.1 Trypanosoma cruzi | reverse complement strand
ACGATAGTGTGAGAGTTTGAGAAAGGCGTGATTTTCACTCTCAAAGTTCAAGACGTTGTTCAGACTCTCCATGGAGTTCTCCCGCCTGCTTTATTACATCCACGAGGTTATAAACCGTCTGAAAGGGTATTTTGGTGACATCCGACGTACCGTACAACTCGTCATCCAACGGCTCACTTCCTCTTTGGCCCTCTTGCAGTGTACACACCTCATTTGATGAAAGTATTCCAGGACTAAAATTCTTTGCTTTACCAACATCTGAAGCCGTTTCCTCAGTTGGTTGGTCCGCATTCTTTTGCTGACGGAGTGTCGCTAACGTCTGGCCCACTTGCCATTGCTGGGTGGAAATACGACCAATGCGATCAACGAAGGTGACTGCACCGGGGGGAAATGTCAGGGAAATTCGCTTAAGAAGTTCCTCCATTTTCTTCCTCATTGTCACAACGATGGCTTTGCTCTGACGCATCCTCGAATTTTGAATGTCATACAGTCGAATGTGTTGCAGCGAGAGGTAGAGAATATTTTTACGTTCTTGTAACGCATTCATGAGCTCTTGAGCTGTTTCCGCCACCACACCCTTCACGGAAGAAAAACGGCCTACGAGCTGTTGGAAATTATTTTCTACCTGCTTCAGCTTAAAGCGGATACTCGGTTCCTTCGATATCTGCGCATCCACATTCCTACCACCCCCCGAACTACCCTGCGCACAGCTCATGACAAGCTCCCTCACATCGTTGATAAGGCTCCGGGAATGTCGTAGCTGATCACTAAGGGAATCCATCGTCTGGCGAAATGTTACCCGGGTCAGGCCCATACGATCCTGCGAATCAATTTCATTCGTGACCTTTTCGTAGGCGTCCTTGCACTGGCGATGTAAGTCTCTATTGACCTGTGAGAAAAGCAACGCCATCTGATCCTCTAACCCGCTTGTTTGCATTTGCAGTGCCGTATTTCGCGTCTCCAGTAATTCCACGGCACGGCTATGATTCATGGCGACTCTACCAACATCGTCAAGCATGTGCTGCAGTCGCGCCCGTTCCTTTTCCGCCCGGGCAAACTGCTGCTTGACATCTAGCAGTTCGCGACGCAAAACTCGAATCTCCGTGAAGTGGAAATTTTCGTCCGCGTGCTCCTCTGCAAACATCACCGCAAAGAGGCACGCAAGCAAATGGCCCAATCCCGACGTGCGACGAAACAATTTCGATGACAGCAACAAAATATCCGTCACTGGCAATTTGGAGGGCAGCTCATCCTCAATCTTGAAGAGGATATCTTTGAAGGCAACAACGTCGTACACAGAGCATGCAACCTCCTTCATCGCCTCCCGAATCAAATCGCGCAGTCTGCAGAGGTCCTGGAATTGTTCGCTGGCAAGTTCTTCGTAGTGCTTGTTGGTGTCTACGCACTCAAAAGGGAACGAGACCTCCGTCTGCACCGCCTTCTCCGTCACCGTACGGCGACGAAACGATGGCCCCGATCGCCGAAGCATTTTGTTAACAAAATCCGTGTATTGCCCTTCCACCCACCACGTGCTTCAACAAAAAAACAAAAAGGAGAAAAAAGACAAAAAAAAAATGTAAAAAAAAAACAAATACAAACTTCACGAGCGGTCTAATAAAAAAAAAAAAAAGAAACAAAGATATATAAGCATTCATCTTTGCAGTCTACATGAGCCTTTTATTCCCTCCTCAAGCCATTCAAAGCCCTACCAATAATTCTGCAGGGTTCCAAAATATCTTTTGCTCAACGGCTGTCGAAACAAGACGCCTACCTTCAGCATACTCCAATAGAATACCAAGAGTATTGGCCGCTGGCGCAATGTGGTTCGTCTTCATGTCATCCAGAACGTCATACATGGCTGCATCGCCTTCGGATACAAAGATTCGCAAAAGCGCATTGTATATTCTTGTCGACGGCGGAACACACTTCATGCGAATATCCGTAAAGAGCGCTCTGGCTTCCGTAACTCTCTTTTGGACAAAAAACATCTCCAGCATAACGCTATAACATCCAGCATCCGCTTCCACGTCTAAATCTGCTCTTAATTCTGTAAAAAGCCTCTCAAGTTCCACATATTTTTCTTGTCGTAAGTAGTGCTTCAGCAAAAGAAAAAAACATTCGGCATCAGCCCCCGGCTGCGATTTATCCCTGGAATTTCTAAGCGACCAAAAGACATCTTCAACGCGTGGATCATCCGCCTCCAAGTATACCCGCATTAATTCATGGTAATGTTGAATCGTGATAGAAATATTGCGCCGTCGCATTGATTCCAGCAATTGTGTGGCTGCTTCTGTGTCACGCTTCTCGCGGTACGCCCGCAGCACCCAGCAAAAAGTCTCTGCGTTACATGTCACCTGAGAGTACGATAAATACATGGAAGAAAATAATTTTTCCACCTCGTCATATTTATTCATGCAAAGATAGCCACGGAGCATTGTGTTGTATGTTTCTACATCGGGGCGCACATTAAACGAGATAATGCCAAGTTGCATCACTTCCACAATGCCTACTAATTCCGCATCTCCCAGTGAGGCAAGGACATTTAGATAGCCATTGAACAATGTCACATCAATCACCACACCATTCCTTTTCGCCTCCTCAAGTATTTGAAGCGCCAGTGCCTTGTCTCCGTTGGCTTCACAAATCGATTCCATGAGAATAGCCATATCGTGGTCAGGCACAAGACCCTCCGCTCGCATCTTGTCGTAAAAGACGTTATATCTTGATGCCAAATCCATTTGGAGACAAGCACAAAGAATAATGCGGTAAGTATCAAGGTTAGGTCGGATTTGACGTGCCGCAATGCGTGCAGGCTTCTTCACGTCCTCCATACCCATCATCTCCTCGAGCGTTAATGGGGCCTCCGTGGGACTTGTGCTGCAACTATCCATTACGCCCTCCTGTAGAATTTCTGGTTCTTCACTGGTCCGCATCCTTATCGCTCGCTTCTTCTTTGCTTCGCGCTTGATCTGCACTTCAATTTCCTCTTTTTGGACCTTGTACCGTTCACGCATGGTGCGATAGACACCAAATATCCTGTCGTCACCGCACTTCAGCAAGACACTCATAAGTTGGTTGAAAGAAAAGGTGTTGGGTTTCACATTCATAGACTCCATTTCAGAAAATAAAGTGAGTGACAGTTCGGCAATG
>NW_001849269.1:0-5168 GCF_000209065.1 Trypanosoma cruzi | reverse complement strand
GTCAACCATAAGAATTTTCTGTGCCTTGTCTATGGAAAGAGTGTTGTACGAACGAGGGATGCATTCCGCCACCTCCTGCCGCACGGTGGATTCCAACATCCCTACGATAGGAATGTACTCGTTTGAAGGTGCTTGGTGGCGGGAATTGAGAAGCTTCTTGTAGCTTCCCTCCATCAAGTAACGCTCGAGGAGAACGGCAAAGCGAATGTAAGTGTTCGTGCCGTGAATTTGGTTGGGTATTTTCTCCAGCTCGGAGTGAAATTGCGCAATGCGATTGCGGACCAGCAGACGAACCAAATTGAGTCCAAGGATGAGCAGGTACAACGGGGATTCAGGAAGCTCACTGCTATCAATATCCGTGTAGTACACATTGAGTTGGTTAAAATAGAGCTCAAAGCTATCAAGGTCCCCGAGGCGCGCACTGACCAACACGCCGTGCTCCAGCACCTCACGGGTGAGTGTTAACTCCTCCGATCGTGTCCGGCTATGTGCTGTGGGGTTGAGAAACGTTGGCAGCAGAATAAGTTTTTTCTTGATGCTCTCCAAAAGCTTCTTGCATCCATCGTCATTTTTGCGCTCATAGTCCATCTTCAGCTTCAGGAATTCCTCCGCCACTTTGCGAACGGTGAGGCCAATTTCGTATTCCTCCGCCATGACCTTCCAGCCCCAACCCTCTTTTTTTTTTTTTTCTTTTTTTTTTTGTGTGTTTTTCTCTTCCTTTTCCCGTTGGATTTTTTCCTCCCACCGCTTTCTACTCTGTTTTTGTTCCCTCGCGTAGTTTTCTTCTATTCGCCCTGCTTTCTGTTCATCCCGGAGATGGAAAGAGAGAAAGAAATTTAAATAAATAAATAAATAAATGAGAGGACACGTCTCTTATTCCGTCAACGGACACAACGTCAACACACGTGTCGGACAATTCGATCGTCGTTCTCTTCACAAATGAAGTTATTTTTTGTTTCCCCAGCAGCTTCGGCAAAAAAAAAAAAAAAAAGTAAACAAATAAATAAAAGAACCACCAAGCATCATGGCTGCGTGTATAATATGTAAAACATACACATATGCCACTGTGTATTTTAAAGGAATTCGAACAAACCTTCCCCTTCCCCCAAACAAACAAACAAACAAACAAAAACACAAATACACACGCGTACACACACAAAAAAAAAAAAAAGAAAAAAACCTAAAAAGAAAAACATATATATATATATATATGTATATAAATTGTGAAAAGAACAATATGACGTGGTTATTCAAAGAACAAAGTGGGGCCACAGGCAAGAATGATGCCGGCACCCCTGCCCTCCATCTGAGTGTCACTCACATGGTAAGGCCAAGCGGCGCTGACTGTAGGAGAAACAGAGATTTGTGAACGTTTCGCGGGAGGACCGCTGCATAATTGCTGCGGCTGCCCGCTTTCGCTCCTGTGCCGACGTAATGAACGTGTGACACAAGAGCCTGGTGTAGAATTAACCTTCGGCAGCTCCACCACCGCCGAAATATCTTCCGCATTAGTGGGTGATGCGTCACTCGTAACGGTGTGAAGTGGATGAAGTTGCACCTCTTCTTTCTGTTGTTGCTGTTCCTTTTGCTTTCTTCGTCCTCGTATGTAACATGGTTCTTCATTATCTTCATGGACTCGACTGGGCAAATCCGCATGGTTAGTGGCTTCCAGGCCCATGTTAGATGTCGCCGTAATGTTTCTGATAAGCATTAAAGCATCAAGATCTTTGTTGTCTGTGTCACCCCCTTCCCCGGTGAGGGCCTGAGATGCCTGGGAGAGCGGCAATGGGGTTCCGCGTGCTTTTTCTCCCGTCTCCCCCTCCACTGCCGCCACAGCAGCCAATGCCTCCACAGCATTGGATAGGACTTGAGGACTTCGACTTACAAAACGCACACGGCGTGCCTGCCCATCTTTTGCCCTGTCGCACACAGTCAGAAGCTGCTGCGCCATTTCAAGAGTCTCAACAGACTCCGCGGAGGAAGTACTGGCGAAAGATATTGAAGAAACCGCGTCAATATCGATTGAGAGCAATGTATCTTTCCTTTGCTTCGCGTCGCTCTTCTCACTGCGGTGTTTGCCTACAGAGTCTCCGCCACCGACGGTGTATTGAAGGTGTCGTCTCTCTTCTGTAATGCATGGAGATGGCGACAAAACTCCCTCACTGTCCGTCTTCCCATCGGCTTCACGTGTAATACGCAGATGCCACGGGCCAGAGAACGACGATGGCGGTAAGCCTGCAATTACAGTAACGGGGCCAATACGCTGCAGCAGCTGCTTCAGTTCCTCCTCCTTCTGTTGCACTTTCTCCTTTAGCTCTCGCTCGTACACCTCCAAGTCATTTATGAGGGACTTGAGGTGATGCGTCGTCTTCATTGCTAACAAAACGCCACATGCACAGGAAAGGACAAACAAACGCCATGTATTTCCACCACATCGCCGCAGAGGCAAAAACAGACTGCTGTTCCCCCCCATCACCACCAACACCAACACCACCACTTTGAGCAACCCCAAATTGGTGTGAGAAACATATAAAAAAGTAACAAACAAACAAAAAAAAAATGAATTATCGAATAAAAACGCTCCAACTCAAATTTAACCTCCAATAATTATGCATTTTCATGCGTGTACATACATATTTATATTTTCAAGTATTTATACATGTGGGGTGAGTGTATGTATCTATGTTTATGCATATAAACTGCTTTATATATTCAAAAAGAGAAAGGCAGAACACACGCCACACACAATCGCAATAAACCAAACCAAGACAGTGCCCAAGTACTCGCAACGCAAAAACAAACAAAAAAAAAAGCAAAAGAAAGGAGAAAAGAGCAAAAGTAAAATAACCAAAAGATACACACACACACACACAAAAAAAAAAAAAAAAAAAAAAAAAAGAAAAAAAAGAGTCTACGGATTGGACAATAACGGGATTATGCCTTCCGCAGTTCCACTATGCGACCCAAATACCTCAGGGCAGACCTTCGAAGAAATTCCTCGTATATTCTTTTTTCTTCTTCGGATAAATATTCCCGATTAGCATTCCGTTTCTCGCCACAAAACACACCACCCTGACGAATCTTGGACGCCTCTCTCACAGAAGCAACGGCATTATAATTCACTTTATTCAGCTTTAAAGGAGGCAGTGTTTTCTCGCCACAGTTGATATGGTTAGCAGGGCTACTGTTCGGGCTGCTTTTTATCTTGTTTTTATCTGAATGCGTTGATATGGTCAAAATGCTGTTATGCGGTGTATCCCCGTGGGCGACGTTTTGTGACAAAATCCCCGTGACTAAATTGCATGACGGGAGGCTCAATGAATCCGTCGGCCTCTTCTCATTCACAAGTAGCGCCGGCGAAGACTTCATCGACGGTGAAATCCGCAGTGGTGGCAGGTGTTCAATTGAAGCATTTGGAACGTTGGAAACCGGTGCACTTTTAGAAATTTGTGAATTCCCACAAGGAATTCCACGCAGCAGACTGGGAAGTTCTGGCTGTTCCGCATCCTCCGAGTGTTCACGGGCAAGAAGAACATCCCCACCGATGATTTCGCCTGAAATGTTCGGAGTGATGGTTGAAGTTTTAAGGGGTTCCACGTACGCCTTCGCCACCGGGGAATCCTTAACGTCGTCCGCCTTCACCCGCAACTCCTCACTGTCGGCATCACCCGTCAGGTGCACCAGAAATTGATCCGACCCTTGTGGTGAATATTTGGCATCAAGCACAACACCAACTTCTTTACGCTCTTTTTCAGTGGGGGCCGAATGGTCAGATTTCATTGTGTCCGTTACCTGCAGCATCCATTTGGCGTATTTACTAATCAATTCATTTCTTTCCGCCGATTCACGGGAAAACAGTTGTTCCATTTCAGCATGCCACTGCATGCAAACCAGATCTTCCCCAGCAACATCGTTACTCGCATCATTTTCCACACACAAGGGTTCTCCAATCTCCTTTGTTCTCAGATCGTGATGATGGTTATTCACCTCTACATTGACTTCATAAACGTAGGGTGAATCCGGCGGAGCATAAGCTGTAAGAGAGCCCAAAAAAGCTCCATCCGAAAAGGAAAGTTCCTCTCCAAGGTTTTCATGACCACTTGGACTGAGAGGGGACACGTTCCTCGAGTGCTCTTGCTGAATAGATGCGTTGTCCCAGCCCATATATCGCAACAAGTCAATCATGGTCTGGCCTTCGTGATTCGTCGCCATGACATCCGCTCCGCTCCGCAAAAGCTGCCGGATGATGTTTGAGTGCCCACAAATCGCCGCACAATGAAGTGGAGTCGCCCCATTCATGTTCACCGCATTCACATCAGCTTGAGCAAGAAGAAGATGTGTCACGGCATTTAGTTTACCCAGCGCCGCAGCCCAGTGAAGTGCCGCATTGCCCCATGAATCTCTCACGTTGATGTCATCACACGTATTCATCCAATGGAATAAAAGGGACTCATTACCATCTTTTATTACATTTACTACACGCTTCATTACTCCATCATGATCAATGGAACGCGGTGCAGCCCTTTGCTTCCACACGATGCCTTTCGCATGCACAAAATCCTTGGACATGTAAACTGCCTTACTAATTGGATCGCACCTTCCCTTTCTTCACTTACCACCACCAACACAACCAAAAAAAGAGAAATAAAAATGCGAGAGGAAAAAAAAGAAAACAAAAAACGAGGAATAAAAAACTTCCCCAATGCCAAACGCTGATTGCTCACGGGCTGAAACACCCTCTGCCAAAAAAAAAAAAAAAAATAAAAATAAATAAATAAATAAATAAATAAATAAATAAACTCGTTCAAAGAGAAAAAGGAACAAAAACACGCAGCATATTTCATGGCAAAGACGCCATGTTTCGTCTTCTTCTTTTGTTATCTAATTATTAAAAGAGCATTTGTCAATCTCGTGGAGGTATACGAAAGTTACGGTCGTTCAAGCCGCGAGCGGCTGTTTTAAAGGCAATAGTTTCACGAAAGGCATTCATCATTGTACGCTCAATCGTTGTTTCTGAAATTGTAATGGAACAGGGAAAACAAACTTGGCTGCCACCTGCATCCGTATTCCCCTCGCGGTCTTCAGGCAAATTCCAACCGCATCCTCTACCTTGAATGAGTGTGGCCAAAACGCCTTGCATCGTACGGCATTGTGAGGCAGATGTGCCC
>NW_001849268.1:32437-52075 GCF_000209065.1 Trypanosoma cruzi | reverse complement strand
CTGTTGAAAAAGTTGGATAAGACGGTAAAGTCAGAGGAACCGTCAGGGTTGGAACTCGTGGACCTGCGTGACTTTGAAAGTCATGATCTGTGCTTGGAGGGGATGGGCGCAATGAACTTCTCCTACAACGGCGAGTTTGTCTACATGGCGCTCTCCGATCGAAGCAGCGAGAAGCTTCTTGATGTTGTTTGCAGCCCCGAAAATTTAAACATTCCAAAAGAGAAGCGCTTTGTCTTCACTGCTGTACTCCCACGTTTCAGTGGTGAAAATAAACGCTGCGTCGGTGAAGACGTTGTACATCATACCAACCTGATTGGTTGGTGCGGAAAGGGTATCTGTGCATGGGGACTTAACTTTTTGCGTTTTTCCTCCGAGGAGAAAAAACAAGCATTCTTTGAGCACCTGGAGGCAACGTATAAAAAGATCATTAACCTGAGCGCGGAAGAAATTCGCGCATTTGCCGGCAACGCATGCGAAATTGCACTGTCGAGCGAAGAAGAAGAGCGTCATGTGCTTTGCATCTCCAATGAAGCTCTTAACTCCCTCCATCACCGCAACTATCAGATCCTTGAGGAATGGTATGGGCGGGAGAATATTTTTGTCTTCTATGCAGAGACACTCGAGCGCCGATCCGGTACCTCCATTTCAAGTCTCATCTCCTGCCCCGTCACTCACGGCGAAGTTCTTCCCGCGCCTGGAGAAGTGACGGCTTTGGAGGTGGCGCATGTCGACGAGAAGGTTATTGCGAATCTGTTGAACCGTTGAGAGCAACCTCTCGCCATTGTGCGGGTCATTGTGGACTAGAGTCTCATGTTTTAAATTCCAATGGCCCCATGACGTCTTTTGTTTTCATCCTACTGTAACCACGGGGGGATGCATAAGTGAAGACTAAATAATAAAAACAAAAAACAAAAAACGGGTGGGGCGGGGGAAGGGATATGGGGATGGAGAAAAGGAAGAAAAAAAGGGAAATGTTTTGATTTATACTTTGACATTATGCGAAAGATGGAAAAAATGAAGGGGAGTAAAAAGAAAACAAAACAAAAAAACAGGGAACAACAATAAAAAAAGGAAAAAAAAAAATAGATGAGAAGATAGGGTCACTTCTTTTTTGTCCACATGCTATCTTCATTTTTAGGAATTTTCTGTTTGTGTGTATGTACTTATTTTACTTTTGGTGTTGATTTGTTGTTATTGTTTTTTTTTTTTTTTTTTCTTGTAGGTGGTGTGTACGTGCGTGTGGCGTAGTGTGGCGACTTATATTCTTATGTCTTTTTTTAATTATTTACAATGGCTTTTGTTGTTGCTGTTGTTTTCCTTTTTTTTTTTTTTTTTTTTTTTTTTTGATGGCATGTAGTGTATTTAGGTTTCACACCTCCATTTTAGGTATTGGGACTTTGGTGTTATGCCGGTGACGCCCAACGATGACATTGTGGAGATCAGTAGACGCTGTGATTTTCTTTGCATGGCATTGGCCAGTGCAGAGGATGATGTAAAAACCAACCCGACTCAAAGGTATATGTATTTGTGTAAGGCCAGTGGGGAGCGTCCAAACCACACGTTCCTGCACTTTAGTAAGGGTACATGTGGCACTCGTCTAGATCTGCACCGCGCCTACCTGAGCCAACGGGCCATTTTGCCCATTCTCCTTACATTACCCTTCTGCCCATGGCTCGAACACATTAATCTGCGTGAGGAGCGTCTCACTACCACCCTCGTAGAATTACTCTGTGAGTCGCTGCGTAATCTCCCGTGTATCAGAACCATTGACGTTTCAATGAACCCGTTTGGTTCGTTTGGTGTGCAAGCGCTGCTCAGGCTCGTCCTGCGGAAACGCAGCATTGTCGACTGCTATGTGGGGGACGCTCAAAGCGTGGGATCGTTGCTGCGTCGTCTGCAGATGGCATGTGAAAGGAACAGGCGAGACGCAGTTGATATGGAGGAAGAAGAAGAAGAGGAAGATGAAAAAGAGGAAAAAGCATTTTACACGCTTCCCGCGGAGTGCCCCGGAAGTTAAACGTACGGGAGGAGAAGGGTACGGGCAAACAAGGAGTACTACTGGCAATGTGAGTTCGCCCAGTGATGTGCGTATTACCGCTTTCGCCCCCTGCGTGCGCGCAGCAACACCTGTGAGATGTGAAATAAAACAAGACAAAAAGGGGAGGGAACTCCCCAAGAAAATGAACTGAAGGAAAAAAAAAAGATGCCTGTGAAACGATGGCAGGTTAATTCCTGTACGTCCAACAGAACACATTGCAGTATTCACCAGGGGTTTGCTCTCGGTATCCTTTTTTTGACAAGGTACAGGCTGGAAGACACAAAAAAGGGTTATACAGCAATGAAAAGAATTGTGCCATTTCATTCCTACATGTTAAATGCGGCCACCTTGGACCGCCTGGTAGGGGGCATGATGAATCGTTTTGCCGTGACTTCTGCCGCTTTTGCGGTTCGTGTGTGCAGCACGCAGCCGCCGTTCTCCACTGGATGCACAGTAGAGGAGCTTCAGAAGTCCGCAGCCGAGTTTTTTGAAAGGGGTGAATTCATGAATGCGATCAAACAGTGGGAATCCGTGATTGAATCCATGGACAAAGCTGATAATAATAATAATAATCGGCAGTACGTTCTGATGAGCTGTTTGAACAACTTGGCCTGTGCCTATGGAGAAATTGGGAACTATGCCAGAAAACTCCAGTTGCTTGAACGCTCGCGGGATATGGTGGAGCAGGTCTATGGGAGGGACCATCCACAGTACGGCATGGTTCTATACAATATTGCCTCTGCTTACGAGGAGATGGGTCGGTACCAAGAGATGGAAGATCTCCTTCTCAAATCACTTGACATTCATGAGCGAAAATTTCATTCGAAACATGCCAAAGTGGGGCGTGTCTTGTTGCTTCTTGCTGAAGCACATGGCCATTTGGGAAAACATGGAGCCCAGCTTCAAGTAGCAGAGAGAGCCTTGGAGATTGTGCGCCGCCATTGTGGACCAGAGCACATACAGACAACGATTGCGTTGCTGACTTTTTCCAGAGCGCATGGTGCAAATGGCAACCATGCTAAACGTCTACAAATTGCCCAGCAGGCATACGACATCCAAGAAAGGAAGCTTGGCGCGTTGAACCCACAAATAGCTTTGACGCTTTTGGAATTGGCAGATGCCCATGGAGCGAACAGGGATTATTTTCATCAAAAAGATCTTCTAGAGAAAGCTATTGAGTTACAAAAGCGGGCATTTGGCAGCCAACACACACAACTTGTTTCTACCTATACAGCACTGGGTGATGCTTATGGCAACTTGGATGACCGGAACAACCAATTTGCCTCTTATCGAGAGGCTCTCGATATTGCACGACAACGCTACCGAGGGAATCATATCGTCATTGGTACTGCCTCTAACAAATGTGCGTGGGGGTACCTGCGCATTGGAAAAGTGGAAGAGGCCAAGACTTTGGCAGAAGAGGCGCGTAGAATTATTGAGGGTATGGTCTCTGAGAAACACCCTGCGGCAGTGGAACTTCGTGCTACTCTTCAAGAGTTGAAGCGGGTCACCGGGGGGACGGGAAAAAATGCATAAAAAGTATTAAGCTGTCTCGTGTAGCTTTTCTTATTTTTTTTTTTTTTTCTTTTGATCAAGTCGATAAATCTGTGGAGAGGCTCTATTACCAACTGAGGAGAAGAAAAAAAAAGAGTCATACAAATGTAAGTGTATGCTGCATTTATTTTCTTGTTTGTTTGTGCCTTTTTTTTTTTTTTTTTTTTTTTAATCCGGGTCTTTTACTAGCAACAAAGAAAAGGGAAAACGGGAAAAAAAGAACTGCTGGGGATTGAGTAGAGAAGATGCCAGGAATAAAGATTGAGGAGGTCATTTCTACCACCAAGAGGCAGCGTGTGGCAGCTCACAGTCATGTGAAGGGTTTGGGGCTGGATGCAGAGGGTTCAGCCAAACCGTCCGCTGATGGATTTGTGGGACAAGTGAAGGCCCGTGAAGCAGCCGGTATCGTTGTGGAGCTCACAAGATCCAAAAAAATGGCTGGGCGTGCACTTCTTTTTGCCGGCCCTCCTGGGACAGGCAAGACAGCATTGGCACTCGGTATCGCGAAAGAGTTGGGACCAAAGGTGCCTTTTTGCCCAATGGTTGGCAGCGAAGTCTACAGTGCCGAAGTAAAGAAGACAGAGGTGCTGATGGAAAACTTCCGTCGAGCAATTGGGCTTCGAATTAAGGAACAAAAAGAGGTTTATGAGGGTGAAGTCACAGAATTGCGTGCAGAGGAGACAGATAATCCGTTGGGAGGCTATGGCAAATCCATTGCTCATGTTATTGTGACACTCAAGTCTGTCAAGGGCTCCAAGCAACTCAAGTTAGATGCTGCTATCTATGAAAGCTTAGAGAAGGAAAAGGTCTCTGTTGGTGATGTCATTTACATTGAAGCCAGTACAGGGGCTGTAAAGCGAGTGGGACGTTCGGATGCTTATATTGGAGATCATGACCTGGAGGCTGATGAGTACGTCCCACTACCAAAGGGCGATGTTCACAAGAAGAAGGAGATTATTCAGGATGTGACACTTCACGATCTTGACTCTGCCAATGCAAAACCAAACCAAGGTCAAGATGCCCTTTCTATTGTTAACAGCCTAATGAAGCAGAAGAAAACGGAGATTACCGAGAAACTACGGCATGAGATTAACAAAGTTGTGAATAAGTACATTGATCAGGGTGTAGCTGAATTGGTTCCAGGTGTGTTGTTTATCGATGAAGTACACATGTTGGACATTGAATGCTTTACATTCCTGAACAAGGCACTGGAATCAACACTGGCTCCTGTTGTAATTTTTGCTACCAACAGAGGCAGCTGTCGCATCAGGGGAACGGACATTCGATCTCCCCATGGCATTCCCACGGATCTTCTTGATCGTTTACTTATTGTACGTACGACTAATTACAGCATTGAAGAAATTGTTTCTATTGTTGACATTCGGTCCCAAGTGGAGGGTGTAAAGGTGTCAGATGCCTCTTTAGAGCTCCTCGGACAAATTGGAGAACGTACTTCACTGCGCTATGTGGTACAGCTACTCACACCAGCGCTTATTATTGCGGAAACAAATGGTCGCAGCGTAATTGAAGCAGAAGATATTATGTTGGTTGATGGGCTGTTTAAAGATGCCAAGGCTTCAGCGCAGCTTCTCCATGAGCACGCCGATGAGTACGTCTATCAATAGATGAACCTTAATAAAAGAAGAGTTTGAAATTGTGTGTTGTGTTTGAATAGAGGTGACTGAATGGATGAAAGATAAGAAAAGGAAAAAGGAGGGGTGGTTATGATATCTATTTGTGGGCTAAGCATAAATAGGTGTACAACTTTCCCCTAGCAATGATATGGGAGATAAACCTCCAAAAGTAAATTTATTATTTACATGTTTTGGTGCTTAAGAGAAAAAAAAAAAAAAAAAAAAAATGGGGGTCTGTCCTTGATGGTGACCTTTGCCAATCCCTATTAATATTTGTGTGTATTGGTAGAACTTGCCTTACAGAATGAATCTTTTTGTTGTAGGTGGTTTTTCTTTTCTTTTTTTTTTTTTTTTTTTTTTTTGTGGTGAGGGGGGGAGGCGTCATTCCTTTCGGCTCGCCGTACGTGCATGTGCGTGAGGACAGGCGTGCGAAGGGGAGGGAAATGGAGTTTTTGTGTAGTGATGGCCCGCCACGGCGTTTTTTCTGTGCCAATAGGAAGACTTATAAAGAGGTATGGCCGTACCTCCTTTCACGAAGGGTGCCTGCCGCACGTTCTTTTCTTCGATGGGCTGCCAGGAATGGTGTGGCGGTTCATTGCGCGCTAAAGCTGCAACTTCATTCTGGGCGGGGATGTCAATTGGTTGCCACGCGACGTATTCCTGCTGGGAGGACTTTGGTTTCATTACCTCTTGCGCTCTCGTTATCTGCCGCACCGCCCAGTGAGGGGAAACGTTTTGTCCATCGTTGGGATCCCTTGGAAACGCTTACTGGGGTTGTGGTGCGTGAACTGCACAATCCCCGAGGCTTTCACCGCCGATATCTTGAGTTTTTGCATGATCTCTACAATGTGGACACCATCGATATGTTCACAGGTCGTACTCTGTTACACAGGGAACTAGAAACCATGTACATGGGGAACTCCATGCAGGCACAAGGAGTTTCAAACGGCCCGTGTCTATCGAAAGAGGTTTTTGTTTCTGCCTCACAGCGTGTTGAGTGGGTACGGCTACACTCTCTATTGCGGCGCATGGAGCAAAGCTTGCCACACTTTGCATCCAAATCCGTGCCATGGGGATTGTCAATGGTCCTGTCCCGAGCCCTTTCTGATGATTACGGCGGTCTGACGTTATACCCCATCATAGATTTCTGCCTTCATAGTTTTGAGCCCAATTCTGCGGTTTGTTTCACGTCAGCTAACAGTGCTCAGGGCAAAGGGGTTGGCCTAAGATGGCATGATACCGATCAGTTTTGCGCGCATCTCTTAACACGGCGTGCCATATCAGCTGGGGAGTCCGTCACCCTAATGTATAGTCCACGTCGTGTGGTTTCAACCGAAGATGCCGAGTATTGGAAACTGAGGTGGGGTTATGTGCCAAATTGATTCATTACCACGGCAGGCCTTTATTTTTTGCGTCTATTTTTCTATAATTTTCATTAAATGAAAATATGGAAATAGTGATGATTGTTTGTTTTGTTGTTGTTGTTGTTGTTGTTTTTACCCTTTTCTGTGTGAGTAGAGTTTATTCTTGCCTGTTTGTCGTGATGGCAATGATCTGTGCATAAAATATTTGTTTTTTTTTTTTTTGTTTCGCCTTCTTTCTTTTGTCCCTCTTCCTCCTTTTTGCGCTTCTTCTCTCCCTACGTATGTATATATACAGATGGTTGACCTTCTATAAAGAAATAACATGCAGCAAAGTTCATTTGAAATTTTTATTGACCCTTCCCGCACCGATGCATTTGTCACTGTATCGGCCAAATTCCTTAACGATTGTCTTAGTCCCTTTTACGGCAGCAAAACGCCGCCGGTGGTACCGCTAAGGCTTTCGGACGGAAAAAGAAACCTCTATGTTGGATGTCTGACACGTAAAACCCACAATCTTGAACCATGCAAGCTGCTCATGTCCGTTATTTTGGGCAGGGACCTGGAATTGGAAAATGGTGCGATTGTGTACTGTGTCCCTGTGTATCACCCAATAAAGGCCTCTCGAGTGCTTGTATCGCCTGCCTCCGTGGATGAGAGCGAAGTTGCGGAACAGAATGCGCTTCGCATTGAGACACAACTACTTCGTCAGGTTCAAGTCATATTCCCCGGAATGACTATCAGTGTCGTTGTTTTTTCTGACGTTCATGCAAGGGTGGTGGTCCAGCGAATCGAAGACTCTCAGGGTCGTGAATTATCGTCCGGATGTGCTGTTATGTCCGAAGGAACCGAATTTGTCATTGCGACAAGATCGAGGCAAGTGGCCGAAAAAGGAACAAAACCCATGTGGGCTATTCTGCGCTGCCACCCATACGGTACCTACGAGACCACAATAACATCTCTTACAGAGACAAAGGTGTCGCTTTTTTTGAATCCCGCAACCGCAGAACGAAACCATTGGTGTGACGGTCTTGTAGTGGGTTTTTGGGATCTCGCATGTATGTCACAACTTCTTGAGTCTAAGGAGGTGACGCCGTCTTTTCTTCGGACAAACGCGTGGAGAGCCCCCATTAAATACATTAAAGAGATGCCTGAAGGAGTGTGTTGCTGTACTGTTTTTGGGCAGACCTCCAATGTGGTCGTGTTCCCCAATCCCGAAGAGAATTTGCCTACTGTGACCGATAAAGATTTCGCGGAAGATCATTTTATTTTCTCTTCTTGTAAAGAGGCAGGCTTTGATAGAGTTGCAGCTGTTCACGGAGAGTTATCTCAAGAGCTCCTTCGTCACCTCTCTGGCTGGTTCTCTCGGGAAACGGAGTTGAATACCTCCCTTGGTGAGGTAAATGGAGGCAATGGTAATGTTCTGCTTTGTGGTGGAAAGGGGTGTGGCAAAACAGCTCTTGTTGCAGCTGTTTTGAGCAGGCTTCGTGATGTCCACGTCTGTGTTGTTCAATGTGGCTCTGGAGGAGGAAGTCGACAGTTGGTCTCCCTACAACAGGCCTTAGCGGAATGTATCCTGTGTGCGCCTTCTGTCTTGATTTTGGATGATTTTGATACCATTGCCCCGGTGCAACGTGAAGGGGCTGCGGCGGCGATTACTGGCAAGACAAAATCGACCTTGGAGGAAATGCTGCATTGCTTCTCCGACGCATTTACTTTTGCGGGTCGCGGCTCTGTCGTTGTTCTCGCAACTTGCGGGAACCGTGAAGATGTTTACGAGCGTCTTCGGTCAGCGAATTGTTTTTCCAAAATCACGAAGGTCGAAGCGCTGGACCGAAAGGCACGCCTGGCGTTGCTCCAGCAGATGTTCCCAAAGGAGTCTGCGGACACGTTGGAACAACTGGCGGCCCTTACGGAGAACTACACCCCATTTGATATCAAGAAGGTTTCCGTGCGTATCAAAAGCTGCTCCACGGATGGGGATTTTTCCTCTTTGGAGAAGGCAAAGGAAGTCATTGCTCGCTTTACTCCGTTGTCTCATACCGGAATCCACTTTCTTCGGGGTGAAAAACAATCTTTAGATTCCATTGGAGGCCTTTCTAACGCGAAAAAAATCTTGTATGACACCTTAGTGTTGCCTATGAAGCACCCCGAATTATTTGCACGCCTTCCGTTGAAAACCCGAAGTGGATTACTTCTTTACGGTCCTTCAGGTTGCGGAAAGACGTTTTTGGTAGAGACGCTTGTAAATGCCGCCGAATTGAATTGCATTGTTGTCAATGGTCCCGAGGTATTTGGGAAATACATTGGTCAAAGTGAGCAGAAGATTCGTGATGTTTTTGAACGCGCTGAGGCAGCTGCACCTTGCGTGGTTTTTTTTGACGAGTTTGACTCGGTTGCTCCACAACGTGGTGTGGATAACTCCGGCGTGACAGATCGCGTAGTGAATCAGTTGTTGTGCTACTTGGATGGGGTGGATGAGCGAAAAGATGTTTATGTTGTGGCCGCATCTAGTCGCCCTGATTTAATAGACGCCGCCCTGCTTCGACCAGGTAGACTGGACAAGGCTGTGGAATGCCCCATTCCGTCCTACGAGGAGCGTTTGGAAATATTGTTGTTCTGCCTTGATAAAATCTCTGCGAACCTCTCACGGCAGGAGGTTGAGGATATTGCGAGAGAAACTGTTAATTGGACGCCTGCAGACTTATCTGGACTGGTTTCGTCCGCACATATTTTTGTGACTCGGCGTGTGATTGAACGGCTTTCATTGGACGTCGCGGAGATGGATTTCGAGCGGAGTTTTGCTGTGGCAAATGTAGGCAGAGACACAACCCTGGAGAAGATTGAGGACACATTGAAGCCACTATTTGGGACCGTAAAAAAGGGACAGGATCTGAACCTTTTTACTCAAATGGAGATGGAGGATATGAAGCAAGCGCTGGCCGTAACTCGGCCCTCTTTGACCTCTAAAGACATTTTAGAATATGAAAGAATGCGGTACATGTTTACTGGAGGCGACACGGGAAACAAGAGGTCTAAAGTAGGCAAAAAACTGGCCATGCAGTAAGCGGCTTCAACAGCAAGTATAAAAATGAAGGTTGTCAAACCAAAATTAATAATAAAGGCTGACCTCTCTTCAAGCTCTCGATACCTCGTGGCGCCTTTGCCTTAAAAATAGGGGAGGTGGAAAGAAGGGGTGACGCTGTAAAAATGAAAATAAAAAAAAGGAGAGGGAGAGAAGGGAATGCGGAGGACAAAGGGTAGAAAGGGGTCAATTTATCCTCACTGCGATTTTTTTTTTCTTCTTGTGTTTTAAGTATTCATATGCACTGGTGTAGAAATTAGATGGTCACGGAACGCACCATGGGTCCGGTGTGTTGGCTTTTGGGGCAGCTTTTGGCGACGCTCCGATCCGCCGTGTTGAAAGGACCGGCGTGGTCATGGGGCGGTGGAGAGAGCAACGGCGAACACGGCGACCTTAACGCAATGGGATGGCAGGTGGTGCGGTGCGGAAGAAACGGTCATGATCATTGCACCGCCGGCACGCCTGTTGTCGAGCACCTCGAGAGAACGACGGTCAAAGGAGGTTCGTCCGCATTACTCTTCGCATCCCCGCTTCAGGGCTGCCCATCACGATGGGGTTGCCGTGCGGTGATGCCGCATGATATGAGCTGCTTGGAGAGAGTGTGCTGTGCGCTGCTTCTGGCCCTGGAAAGGCTGATTATCCCTCGTATCTAACACAGGCATAAAACCCTGCTTGTGGTTACAGACAGCCAGTCCCTTCTAGCGGCTTTAAACAAGGGCCCGCTCAGTCAAACCTACTGGACGGAGGATCAGATCTGGCAGCGTCTCTTGACATTGACGTGTGCTGGCTGGTCCGTGCATCTGCAGTTTTGTTACGGACATTGTGGAGTACATGCTAACGAGCTTGCAGATCAGTATGCGACGCAGACTATGGAGACTGGACAATACACGGAGCACGGAATTGCACCTTTATGGCATACGGATCTGCTGACATGTTTTACTACCCAGCTCACCAATAAGTGGCGTAGTACGATTCGTCAAGACACTCATCGCTACTTGCTTTGCGGCACAAGGCCATCAGATCTTAGCGGCAAGGACCTGATCACTCAGGAAGTTCTTCACCGTCAAGAACTGGTTCACCTCGCAAGGGCAAGGTGCGGCGAATCTGAGCTCTGGGGCCGACTATACTGGGCTGTGAGAGATTGCACGAACCAATGCCGTTTCTGCAACATCTCACCAGAACAGTCTGCATATATGCGCTCTAACAACGATCCAACTGCACCGGGGACGGACACTGTTCCCCCGTCGGCAAGGGAGGAAGACGTCTCTCCAGTAAGGAGACGGACCATCACACGTCGTCGGAAGGAGAAATGTCCGTACTGCGATTCTACATTGACGGGATTCTCGAATCTCGTCAGTCACTGTCGGTCATTTCATCCGGAACATCCTCCACCGCTTCCCGAGCTCAAATGCGATTTCTGTGACATGGTTTTCCCCACACGGAGAAGCACCGCACAGCACAGAAGCCGCTGCGCACACAACCCAGACGCCACACGGCATCTAAACAGAAGTGCCAGGAGGCGATCTCTGCTACCACAGGATCAGCCAACTTCCACAAGCACGCCAATTGGCCCGCAGGAGACCTTGCACCATCTGCTTCCAGAATGTCCAGGCACCTTGGCTGTGCGCCAACAGCTGGGCATTGAACAGGACCCCCGCACCGAAAAGTTCTCTCAATGGCAGTTGCTTCATAGCAGGAAACTCTTGTCGCTGCTCGACCACCTCTTCGGCACCCAGGTGGCATCGTGTGGCTAGAAGTTTTGGTAAGAGTAGGGGAAAACCCGAAGAAAATGTAAAGAACGGCAAAAAAAAGGAGGAAGAGGCGGAGTGCCATCAATGGATCGGAGGGAATTTTCCAGTCAACCGCAATGAAGCGAATGGACGAGCGCTCACGAAGGTAACCCTATTTATCTTGGAAAAAAAGCCGTGATGATTTCGTAGTATCGTATTCAATGTGTATTTCAGCAGTTACCATAACTCACTGATGCCGTATTTTATTGAGACTACACCAGTTATTTAATCCATTCATTTATTCTGTCAAGGTAATCCAGTTGACAAGCATACAAGCAGCTAAAGTGCACTGTGAAAGACCCAAAAGAGAAAACACACCCAAGGATGCGTCACACTCTGCTATTCCAGGTGCTGCTGCTCTGCTGCGTCTCTGGCTCTGTTGCCGTCGCAGAGCATCACTGCATCTCCGATGAAATTGAAAAAAAGGTTGGACCACGGACGACAGCGGTCGTGCTAGAGCTGCCAACTCGGGAAAGTGGAATGATGCGGGCGATGACTGCCTCGGATCCCGAATGGGCGCCCATCCGCTTTCAAGTCTTCACGGAGGATCTGAACGATCCCTCAAAGTACTGCACCGCCGAGGGGCAGATTCGTCCGGACTTTACTGGGGGAACTGTTGAGTGTAAGGAAAAGGATATTTTAACTGAGGAAAAAAAGTCCATCATATTGAAATCCCTTATTCCCCGAGCACTTAAAATGCATACGGATCGTCTCCTTGTTGAACCTCTCACGGGCAGGGTTATTGTGCCGACTTTTTATTTCGGTATATGCGCTCAGTTTACAATACCCAGCTCCCACCACACAGAGGGTGTGAGCGGTGCGGACATGTACTTGTATGTCTCCGCTGCCCCTATAACGGTTTCCACTCTTGCATGGGCTAATTTTTGCTCTCAATTACCCGATGGACGTCCTGTTGTTGGTGTGATGAATTATGGCCCGAGCTTTGTGACTGATTCGGAGTACGGTGTTCGTACTTTAGCGCATGAGATTGGACATGCTCTTGGGTTTACTTTTGGGATAATTAAGGAACGCAAAATGGTGAAAGAGGTTAAGGGTGTGCGTGGCAAGGCAAGGGTGTTTCAGGTGTCGTCACCCAAGACGGTGGAGAAGACTCGTGAGCACTTCAACTGCATGAGTGCTACCGGCATGGAGCTGGAGGATGAGGGTGGGCCCACAGCAGCATTGTCGCATTGGAAGAGACGCAACGCAAAGGACGAGCTGATGGCTGGGAAAGAAGGAATCGGATACTACACGGCGTTGACAATGGCTGCTTTGGAGGACACCGGTTTTTACAAGGCAAATTGGGGAAAGGAGGAACCGATGTCATGGGGCAACAACTCCGGCTGCGCGCTGCTGACGGAGAAATGCGTGGTGAATGGCGTCACCAAGTATCCAGAGATGTTTTGCACCGTTAATAGTAGTCTCCTTTCATGCACGTCGGATCGCCTGGCGCTGGGGCACTGTGCAATGGAACTCTACGGCGCTCCCCTTCCCCCACAATTTCAGTACTTTTCGAATCCCAAACTTGGCGGTGTGCCCGGTTTTTTAATGGACTTCTGCCCTTACATTGAAACGTATGTCAACACTGGGTGCAGTGATGGGAACGCAACCGCTATGCGTGGGAGCCGCGTTGGTCCGAGATCCAAGTGCTTGAAAGGGGATGGACTTGCCGATTCCGAGGGTCTTGTTGGTGACGTGTGCGCTGAGGTGTCGTGTGACAAGGGCGAGGTGAGAGTGCGGTACCTTGGAGACGATGCGTGGCACAAATGCCCGGAGGGCAGCAGTATTACACCAGCTGGGCTGTTCATGCAAGGGAGGATTTTGTGTCCAAAGTACGACGATGTATGTATTGTCTTCGATACAATTAATGAAAGTGGAGACGTGAGCAGTTTGCTGTCAGCTTTTCCCCCGATTCCATTGATTATGCTGGTTCTTATTTTTATTTCAATGTGTTAATGATTTTGTAAAAAAACGCGTTTTGTAACCGTTCAATTGTAAATTTGCCAGTTTTTGGTCAGTGCTGTTAATTTGTCTTGTTTAATCATTTTTAATTCCTTACGGGCACATTTATCCTCAATTGAAAAGAGATGCTTTGATAGTAATATATATATATATGTGCGGCCCTGAGTGGCCTCTACTTTTTCTCTGCTATTTACTTTAGGTCGAATTAGTATTTTTCCAAATTGAACCGGATCGTGCGTCAAGAACGCAAAAGAAGCAGTGCGTGTGTGGAGCAGCATTTATAGAAAAGAAGCCATTTGTATTGTTGGAGCGTATTTTTTTTTTTTTTTTATTTTGAATTTTTTTGTCATTTTCCGTTTTTTTTTTTTTTTTTTTTTTAATGGTTGCGAGAGGAATGGTGTGAACGGAGGTGTGTCTAGAGGAACACCCAATAATAATGTCTTCTTCTGGGAGCTTGTGAAGAGGATGAACGCGAGGAATGTTGGTTGCCCAAATTAATATATCCTCCATCAAAGGCGAATATATTTATTTGCGATAATTGCCCATCTTTCGAATTCTCTGCAACACCGCGGTGGAAGGAGTCGAGGAACCGATAACGGCAAGACGAATGCTTTTTTTCTTTTTTTTTTACTTTCCCACCAATCCTCTTTTGATTCCTACCTTTCGGCGGGGTCTTGTGGTTGGAGGATCCCAAAGTCTGCCACTTCGTAATGAATAAACATCATCCATCTGAATAGACTGCGCCGTGTCAGGAGAGTGGCTTCCCGAATATACATGTATTTAATTGGAGCAAGCATTGAGGATGTGGCGAAGCCACTGCCTCTCCATTTACCCCTTTTCCCTCTTTTGCTTGATTTCTTTAGATAATTTTAGGATTCGTGCAGCGGCCCAGGCGATTATTCTCTCCTATCTATTCTTGTGAAGCCTAGCGCAAAGAATGTTTATTGAGGGAGGAATTTATGGGTGGATTCATGGCTTGGGCGGTGTCCACGAGACAGACACGCCCACAACCACATTCTGAGGTTGTGCGGTCCAACGACACTTTGTCTTTGCCCAGCGAATAGCCCGCCATTGAGCCACCACGTGGGCGGCGTTCTCACCATTAGCGGGCGGCGAATTCGTTGCAAGGCGGTTCCAGGACAAAGGAATGAATTGCACCTCGTTGCGACACTCTGTCACAGCTATCACCGTGCCGAGGAACCCTGAGTCCATTCGAGCCTCTCTGAAGAGGAAGAAGCACACCACTGTTTGGAGCAATTGGGCGGCACCTGAGGGAAGGCAGTTGGCGCTGCAGCGCCCATATGAGTGCGCCTGGGCTTGGTTGGAGGAGCAAAAATACTGAAATGCAGCTCAGATGCCCACGCGCAGTTCCATGCGGTGCGCATTCGATTGGCGCCGTTGCAAAATTTGCTCATAGCCGTAAATGGGACGACAAACTGGCGACCATCAGCACTCAGTCAGGCCCGTCACGATTCTCCACCGCTCCTGCCACGGGAAGTTGGAATGCGTCCCATACGGCAGAGACAATCGGAAGATCATGCAGATTCATGAAGTGCCAGAGGGATTAGAGCTGTCACTCGGCCCACGGGGCACACGGGGGACCAAGTGGGGAATCCGTGGGAGGCGGGGACTTGTCCGGAGGATCGCATTCGCACCATTTGACGGCGTATTGAAATGCATGATGTGTGCAACGCCTGGCCACAGCTCCTGGATGCGTCTTGGGTCACCCTTCCGACGCCGGCTGCGCCAGGTCCTGGCATGCAGACAGCCGTGAGGGGAACGGTGCGTCCTGGGCGTGCGCCACTCGCGGGGGAGAGATGCTTATGGAATCTTTCCAGTTGTCAGGGCGACTGCGTACACTCAGTCAAATGGATCCTCGGGACAGTGAATAACGATGCTGGAGTGCGGGTCGAGGACATTCAGGGTGCTGTTGAAATGCCCAGAAACGGGACCGCCCATTCCCCCAGGAGGTTTCGAGAGCAAACAAAGAGCATGCCGCACCCCCGCCCAATGAAGCACGATGCCGCAAATGTGGTCGGATTGGAAAATACAACACGACGTGCCGAGTGAAGCTGCGGAAGGAGAACTACACACACACAAAAAGGGACTTTCGGCTCCGGAAGCAATGCCTTCTGGGCCGGCACAGGTGGGGAATCATCATCAATTTCCGGGTGTGACCGCGCGGCATGGGTTCCTCTCAACGCCGCGCTCGTGGTGATGCCGTGGGACACCTCACCAAGACGTCGGCGCAGCTGTTATCTTTGCTGGAAACGAGTTGGTGCGCCGGGCGACGGTGCTGTGGGCACAATTGGCGCCGGGGAAGGACGGCACACGACCATCTTTCCTGAGGGCCGCAGCATCGTTTGGCGCACCCATAGTTGTCGGGTTGCGTTGCGGGAGGAGAAGGAGGATTGGTTGCCCCGGCGACGAGTGGACCTGTGCACTTTTACTCCCCGAAGTGGATCCGATGGCGGATGAATTCAACGGCACGCGGCTGTGTTGACGATTTGTGGAAGGACACTGTGTTACGGTCCGTCACCTCGACGAGCGATAGGAACGAAATGAATTTGGGGATCTCCGCACAGCATGCGCTGCTTTTGAGAAAGGCAGGTAGTGTTTGTGAAGCGTTGGAAGGGACCGTCGCGGGGTGGACCGGCGGTGCCTTTTGCGGCGGTGCTGGACAAGCCGTCAGGGCGGGGATGGCGGTTCATCGCATGGCCAAAGGCACGGAACGCCCATGAGGACGCCGGGGTCATGGTTGCTCTGCCATTTCACATTTCACAGTATCTTGGCGCAATGTGGGACGAGACCGCTGCTTTACTGGACTTGGTTGCGCCTTTTTACAGGCAGCTCTCTTGGCGGATATGCACGGGCGAGTTTCGGCTGTCGAGTGGGATTTGTGGATCTCGTGGAATTGACTCGCCCCACACGGGCCACGAGTGTTGTCCGGAAGTTCCCCGCACCACCGCGAGGGTCTTGGCGGAGGACCCCGAGATGGTAAGACCGCAGTCTGTGGTGCCGCGCGTGGCAAGGAGACTTCTGTTTGGATTAGCAGTATCCGAACCAGTGGGCTGCGGAGGAGTGTGGTTCAGCGGGGCCACGGTGCGGTCAAGAAGTGGCGCCAACAGGAGAACAGGAGGCCCTTTCCAAGTGGTGTGAATCTATTGGCTTATCCTTCAGCCGTGAGACGAAGAGCGCCGCCTTGAAACGCGATGCGAGTACGAGGATTGAGGGAGGCGGTGTGTCTCCGAACGCATGATGCTGCGCGGCGGTGTGGGGGATTCTCTCTTTTGACATGGGAATGATTTTATGTGCCGCAGGCCGAATCCTGAGTTTATCAATAATAGGAACCAAACAAGATAGGAATAAGAAAGGGATAAACGGAATAAGAGCGAGTTCACCACATCCTCGAAGTTTAACACCTAGTAAGTGCATATATATATATGCATATATATATCATCCGTTTGCAACAATCATGACCTGTTCACTCTATTCGGATGGGATATATATATACGCATCGCTTACGACGTGGCAGACTTTGGGGTCCTCAAGCCAAAAGACTCCGCCGCTCCCCTTCGCAAGTTCCACCCCTTCGCCAAGTCCTGAAGTGTAAACACACGACCGCGCAATATGCCGTCTTCGGGGTTTTCTGCAGACCGTACGTATGCAAAGGATGCCTGTATTCCGCGAGAGTCTAAAAACTCATATATCCGTTGCAGCTCACACGTCAACGCGTGCGATTTCGAGCTGCCTTTATTCGCCGCTCCTTGCAGCGAATTATTGCCCACCCAAACGTCCATGGTGGATGGCAAGATGGCGGAAAAGACCGATAAGGCTAAGCGTACCGCGCGCGCCTCGGCCTGCATGATAAGAAAAGGCTTCCTCTCCCATTTCCCTCCGGCAATTTTAACGCCGCCGGAGTCTGGAATAAAAACGGCTCTCCATCCATGGAGCGATGCATCCGTGATGATGGCGGCCGATGCCTTTTCCGTGGGCTTGATGATTCGCTTGCGATTATATTCTCGATGATGTGCCCTCATCTCTCGCCCAAACCAGCCGCTGACGGCGGAAGGTTCGCCGGGAATGTCTCCTGCACAATCCCCCGGTTAAGTGCGGATAATCGTCGTCGCACTGCCTTGAAAAAGTAGTAGTCACATAAACGCGTGCCCAAAATGGCAGCCGCGTACAAAAAGCGTGACGCCATAACCTTCATTTCCGCGATGGTTGAAGAATTGAGCGCCGACATGGCGCGCACGGACCGGACAAACTTGTCACTCAGGGATACCGCCCGGTGAGTGTGATCAAACTGCACCCCCAGGAAGGTGTACTGCGTAGCGCCCGATTTGCGGTCCTCCCCCATGGATGCGTGACAGCCGTCCGCATTACGAAGCACTTGGGCTTCCCACAATGTCGCACCGCTTTTCGACCCTGCAATGCGTATATTATCGATCCAAACGCCAATACGCACCAATGGAGGTGCAGCCCAGAGGGGGTGAACCATCGTCGTCACCACCGCAATTGCCGAAATAATAATCTGGAGAATTTCTGGGCTGGCCTTGTATCCCATTGGGAGCCATGTCGGCTCCAACAGCGTGCCGTCCTCCACGCGGCATCGAAAGAGATGCCGAGTCTCCCGCGGTAAAGAAACTTGAGCAAAGGATGCCTTTAAATCCAGGCAGGAAGCGGCCTCAGCCATCACAGGCGGCAAATAATGGGAAATGTGTAAAAGAGGAACATTCGCCTCATAAGGGTCGTCTCTGTTCTTGTCGCGTGGCCACGCGATCCATCGTCGTCGTAAACCGGTGGTTTTCTCCTCCACAACCGAAAAAGGTATTGTCCATCCGCCTGTTATTGTGGACAAAGCGTCCTCGATTATTCCCGCCTTTCGTAACAAACGCGCGCCAGAGGTTGGAATCCTCCGTGAGCCTTCGTGCGCCTTACCGGAGGAAGACGGAGGGAAAGGGGACCGCCCGACGAGTCCCCAAACTTGCATGAGACTCTCCAAGGTAGCCGGGTTCAACCGACTCATGATCCACTTTGGTATTCAATACGGGCACGTTGACTCGCTGTAACGGGATAGCGTGTTCATCTTGTGGAGTGGTCAGACGCGTCCTTTTCGCGCGTCTCTTTATTGTAGCAGCATGATGATTAAAATCATGGAAAAAACGCTCCTCTGCTTTCAGCCAGGGTTCCTGCCCGTCCGCAGTTTCTCCCTTCACATCAATGCGACCAGCGACGACAACTGGGTCAGCATTGTGGTGTACTTCCACAAATATCAAACAGTATTCTGGGGAAGGTCGAACGGATTGACGTGCTTCGCCAACTGCGAGATCACGCGTGGGTCCAAATTGTACGCCTCCACGATTGGAGCAGCGTGCCGCAACGCACCGCGTTTTATGGAATGCGCCGTGGCATTCCAAGGAGCCAGAGCTCGTTCCACGTGGGCAGTCGTAATATTCGTGAGCTTTTCGTTCTCTTGAAGTGTTCTGCATAGCTTTATAATGTCGAAGGCGTCCTGTCCTCGTATCCTCACGAACCGCGAGGCGCGGTGGGGATCCGCTTTCGCCGTCTTCGGCGCCACGGGCCAATCAAAACTATGGTCCCGTCCGGCTCCAGTGTAAAATTGTTGGGTGTTAAGGCCGCAATCTCAAACCAACGACTCGCCGTTATCCACGCAAGTCGAAAAACAACACGTTCCTTCCAATCGGTTCGGCTGCGGATAACTTGATTCATCTCTTCCTTTGTTAAGGGGCGCGCCTGCTTCGTCTCCCATCGCGCCGCAATTTTTTGTAACCCCAGAATCATCATGCCCAGCGGGGTTCGATTCATTTCCGACATGGACCGCAGCATCCTGGCGTACTGCGGTCAGGTCCATGGCGCCACATCTAATGTTGCCATCAAAAGGCCGCGCGGCTCTCCTCGTTGATCGGCTGTTCGTGCGTGCGGCATAAGGTTGCAAATTGCCCGCTAGAAACATTCTCTGCTGCCACGTTGACGGCGCCCACATCTCTCGAGCCACCTCGTTCGCTCTCCTAATATAACTGGCCCAAAGCGGGGATGTCGGGGGTCGTCGTACCACAGTCAAGCGTCGTTGGCGGATAAGCTCCATTGCCCTTCCCGACGATTGCGTCGGGCGATTTGAAAGATCGGGTGGGGCGTCGGCGGTGCGGTGCGCTGTCTGTGCGTAATAGCCGGAGGTGGTGGAATGGATGGG
>NW_001849268.1:12184-32337 GCF_000209065.1 Trypanosoma cruzi | reverse complement strand
CCCACTGCCGTTTTTTCATGGGCGCCTGCATTGTGAGTAATTCCCTCTGGGGCGCACGTTGCATGTAGATGCCTCGTGTCCATAGGTATGACATCGTTGTCATCGCAAAGTGCGTTGGGTTTCTCGCCGATCGACGAGAGGCTGGGCTGCCTTCGCATTGGTGTCCGTCTGGTGAACAGCGGTGTAAAGACGGGCGCGCAGTTTGGAGAGCCGGATGCCGGGATCGGATGCAATCGTGAGCCGCATCCGGAATGTATTCAGTAGGGACCTCCCCAAATTCATGAAGCGATCGGTGGGATCCTGCCCGCCTTCCAGCACGCCGATCCACTCGACCAAATTTTCAAAGACAAGCTTAACCTGCTCGTCGTCCTGTTGCCAGCATTGGTATGCGCACCGGAGGTCGAAAACGACTCCGGAGGCGCCCTCATTCCATATACGCGTGGGCCGCGTGGTGACGTCGAATGTGCAGAAACCGCGGTCCTCTTCCATGGGTGACTGGGCTTCCAGGGGAGAAGTGCGGGAAGGCAACGGCGTGGAGGGGTGGAAATGTGGTCTCCCAACATTGCCGTGAGGGAGTCTGTAAGTCGCCGAACTGTGTCGGGCCGCGCTGCCAGGCACGCTTCCAGCCATCAAGATATCCGTTTGATGCGGTAGTGTAGATACGCCACCGTTGGCGACGTGTCGAGTAGCGGGGGCCTCGTCCCGCCCCGCCGTCTCCGCATCCCGCGCGGGTTGTTGTGCATTATGGCGTGCCTCCCGTTCCTGGAGTTGACCCGTGAGCCTTCCCATGTTGAATTCGCGCTTCCGTAATTGTGCGCGAGTGTTCTCCAACTGCTGTTGTAGTTCTGAGACCTGGTTGCCGGCCCCGGCGATATTGGATTCCCTCACCGATAGGTTAATATGCGCCTCCTCAACCTGCGAGTTGAGCTGAGCATTCCGATTCTGCATGCCCGCGACGGCGTTAGCGTAATCAAAATTCAGGCGCTCCTTTCAGCAGTGATGAGCCCTTGTTGGTGCCCCAACTCCCGGGCTGCCCCCATAGCGGGCAGGAGCGCTTGTGTCTCAAAATTAGGGATCTGAGGCGCCCGTAGATTCGTAATATTTCCAATAAGAGTGGAATCCTGCCATGCTTTAGAGATAGGTCCATGGAACGCGCATAAGCCTGTCGATGATGCGGCCACAGTTAACTTCTCGTCCGACACCTGGTTACCATTAATGAACGTCATCTGCACCTGGGCCTCGCCACATTGGCACACCATGTCCCAGAGACGGGAGCCAATACCACACCACTTAGAGGGTGTGTAGGGAACCAAAGCCATTTCCTGAAACTTACCTGGCTGTGTCTGTAAAAAAAAAACAAATATTATTTGGCCTCTATCGGCTCCCTGCCCTTACAAAGTCTCGTTCTTCCCAAAAGATTCATACGGCAGAAAAGTATCATAAAGAATGCATTTATTTATCAGGATATAAACATACATCAATTAAGTCAGCCAGCTCTCCCACGATCATTTGCTCCAAACAGCACCCGAGAATGAAAAAATGGTGCGAAAAAAACTCCTCCCGTTGGATTCGAACCAACGACCTGTAGGTTAACAGCCTAACGCGCTGCCGACTGCGCCAGGGAGGATTCGTCACAACTCTAAAAGTTCCACTGATAAGAAACAAAATCCTTGTTTATTTATTCTCTTAAAAAAAAAAAAGAGAAAAAGCAGGCCACTGCGAGAATCGAACTCGCGACCCCCACTTTACGAGAGTGGTGCACTGCCACTGTGCTAAGCGGCCACGCAGGAACGTGTTTAGTCTACCGCAGAAAAACATTTGTCAAATACGATGTTTGCTTTTTTTAAACAACTTTGGTAGTTTTGGGGTTTTGGTGTTCCGGAGCCTTCGTGTCAAAGCGAAGGACATCCACAATCTGGAAATTCAACAGAGAAGATTAGCACTCTCCCTGCGCAAGGCTGATGTCAATCTTCGAGAGATATGGCTTTTCTGTTTTCGCGCATTTCGTCACATCTAAAGATTCTAAAGGCCGGCGTTGGTTGTTGGCCGCTTGGTCTAGTGGTATGATTCCTGTTTCGGGTACAGGAGGTCACGGGTTCAATTCCCGTAGCGGCCCTGTTTTTTTTTCTTTTTAAATCTCGGCAAAAAAGTAAATTGAAATTTTTTGGCATTTGAGCTCAAATCCCGTGGTCCGCCACGAGGCGGAAAGGAATGCCTGGCAATGGCTGAGGAACCTAAAGGGTTTTCTCCGTTTGTTTCCCACCACTTTTTTTTTTGTATCTTTGCCGCCCTCAGCTCCGGGGTCTGCCCGCGACGCGGCCCGGCGATTCCCGGACTTTATTTCAAGTGGTTGTTGTTTTTTTTTTTCTGGCTATGAAGGGGGACGGGTGCTTAACAGCATTGGTCCCCTCATTGAGCCCTGGATTTTTCCGTTCCATTGTCCCCCGTTGCGCCCCTTTGCGAGTCTTTTTTTCATTATTGATCGAACGAAAAAACAAACCAACAACAACAACAACAAAAAAGAAAGGGTTGTGGAAGAAATAGATCAACAAATAATAATAATAATAATATTAAAATTGATTGCTGGTAGATTGAGTTTTGCAATGAATTCAAAGGATGTACACATCTTCACGACAGAAGAAATAAAACGTCTTGGCAAGATCAGTAAAACTGTCGTGGATGATCCATCTCTTCTCAATCATAACCTCCGTCAAATCTGGATGCTTCTTGGAACAGTGCATCATGAAAAAGGAGATCAAATGATGGGAACAATGATAGCATTACACTCTTCACGGATGCTTTCTACTTCTTGGACAGTACTTCTTCAGTGTCTGCGAGGGTCTTCCAAACCACGGGTACAATTGAGTTTGTTGCGACACTTTGGAAATATTGTGGATCGTATAGGTATTCCACAACGTTCAAATGCCTTTCGAGTGTTTGCAAAAGAGGTCTTGGGGATATTATCTAGCACAAATGATATCATAACAAATGAAATATTTCTGAAAAGCTTTTGTGCTGTATTAGAAGCACTTGGAACATATTCAGAGAAAGAAATCGCTGAAGCTATTTTTGAGAATGTATTAAAACAAATATTGGAATCTGGGCGAACAGAAAGACGTCGAGCTGCTGCACTCATGGCGGCTCAGTTGGTGGCCAGTACACCTTTTTGTGGTTCCTTTACGAATTTAATGGACACCTTAGAAACGAAGAGCGATTTACTTGGGAGTTGCATTACTTTAGATGCTAGCTTGCCACTATTAATAAGTCAGGCTAAAAAATTATCGAGTACACCATTTGAGCACTCTACAGTTTCTCAAGCCAAGTTACGTATTGAAAAATGGCTCCTTTCCCTTTTATTTGAAGAGCCTTTGCAACATTTGATAGTTCCAGTAGCTATTTCATGCTATGGAAAAATGAAACAGTGGGATTTTAACTGGCAATTGAGTTTATCTGCTAAAATTATTGAACGTGTTTGTCTAATTTTATCTCAAAAAGAAACCAGGCCTATTCTAATTTTACCATTATTAAACCTAATCGAATTAGTAAAACCTCATTGGACAAGCAAATTAGAATTGATTTGGAAGTTGGTAGAATATCCAGATCCAATGATTCGATCCAAAATGTTATCTGCTGTCGCTGCCTCAATGAATAACATAAACATCCCTGAAGCAAAGAAACTGCTATCTCATACCTACAACCTTTTCAAAAAGTATATGAAGTCTCAATGTGGGTGTACTGTTTCTGGGACACTTTGTTTGCTCACTGCCTTGGCTCAAATCATACCGAAAGATATATACAAAATTTTTTTTCATGTTTTGCATTTTTGCTTGGATTTTACTAATCCTCTTCATTCCATGAAATGTGTACAAATACATTTGCTTGAACTGATTCAAAAAATCCCATTCATTGAAATGAACACTTTTTCGTATGTGATACACTGTACACAAGATTTGGATAAAAAAATCAATGATTCTGCATACATTATCCTTCTCAAATGGTGTAATGAGTTTGTACTGGATGAGGTATTCTTTAGGGAGCCCTTTTTCCGCAGCGTTAATTTTTTTGAAGGGTGCCCATACATTAAAAATTTATTACCTCGGAATAAGAAGAGTTGTATTTGTTATTTGCGAAATGTATCACAATTAATTTCATTTCTAATTGAAAAACTGGAATTTGAAATAAAAAGCTCTACAAAACAACATTATCATTACATTCATTGTGTTTGCGAAGGATTATGCTTAATCAGTGTTTCTAGCATATATAACGTTTATTACCCTTCTACCATGGGTAATATTCTTCTTGAAGAGACATTTTACAAGGCATTTACTTGTATTCAGGACATACTATTTTCTATGGAATCTTTTCCCTTTGACGTATACATTTCCTTGATACGGGCAGCTACGCTTTGTTTGCAAAGATGCAACGTGAGTCATTTATTTGATATTTTTACACACAAACGCTTCTTTAACTATATTTGGAATGTTTTATATCGATGTTGCAAAGCATTAGACCCCATATCAATACCAGTATTAAAAAAAAAACATTCACTATATTTGGGTTGGCAAGAGCTACCAAATGGGCTAGAAAAAATGATTGCGCTATCGACTTTATCTGGTCTTACAAATGCCAAACATTATCGGACAACACATTTTTTTGAACTTGTAGAACACGTGAGCGAACTTTTTTTGGAGCTTATTTTTTTTGGAGGCTCTTCTCCTGTATTTATTAGTCACCTGCGTTTTTTATATTCCAATGTATTATGTTGTTTGGATATTTTGGCTGGGTATACTCCTGTCGTTTCTTTGAGAGGATGCCGTGGAGTTTTGATGCTTTTGCTTGGTTTCAATAATGAGAATAATGTTTTCGAAAAATCTGTTGCCACAATAAACAATGAATCTGAAAAATGGATACCTTTGATCGTTAAAATTTTAACGAGAAGTTTAGATTTTGATTTGGCTTTTATTGGGAAAGAATTTTTTGGCTGTATCAAACTTTTTATTCAGGCCGACACATGCACTCAGAAGACACAATTTTACCTCGCAGTGGACACGGATTTTTTGCTTGTGAAACGCATGATTTCCATTGTATCTAATCAAAGTTACTACAATGCAGTTTATGGAGCAACGGTGGTTGAACCCATTTTGGATGTTTTGGAGCTACTTATGTCTTCCATTTACGCTTCTCGCGTTGGTACCATATGTGGAGAAGAAGAATGGCGAAACATTTTATACGTAATTGATCAATCTAACGAAATCCTCGAAAGTGATGCTTTTAGTACATGTAGAGATATTGTGGTTCGTATATTAAATTTGAATCGTAAAATAAATGAATTAAGCATTACCACGGCATTAAAAACATTGGATGGTTTTACTTACAAAAAAAACTCGTGTAGCGACGAGTTTTTTTCGGAGTTTTATATGCTTTGTCAGGCCATATCTTTTGGTAATTGTACGAATTTTGTGCCGGATTCTTTTATAACAGAGAAAACTTCATTTCCTTTGCTGTTGTGTGCTTGTGTTTTAGATCCATCACTTGCGACTCGTGCTGTGGAGGCAGTTCTTACAATACCATGTGAAGAGATTTTTTTGGAAATTTTATTGATCATTCTTGAAAATATGGATCCCAATAATAAAATTGTTGAGAAGGCCAATTTTTCGGTTAACGAAGCGGTGTTGGGTTTATATGATGATCTTCTTGCACATATTATTGATTCTTTTTCTTGGGGTTGGACGCAATCTGCAGGTTCCTTAAAGACAATGGAATTTATTTCTGATGAACGTTATAGTATTTCACTTCGTAGAGCCTTGTACGATGCTGCTCGGTCGAATTTTTTAGAAATACCAGAGGGTATATTAACAAATACCTCATTTTTACGGGTGGCCTTTTCTTCATTTCCTCAACTCTTGATTCCAGTACCTATGAAGAAGGGAACGATATCCATTGTTTCTTTCTTCTTAATTTGTAAAGCCCTAGCCTTTCCAACGATAAAATGCTCTTTATTTATATCAAAAAAAACATCGCTTGATCTTTATGAAATCACAGAGGAAAAGGATTTGTTTGCCGCAATGCCTTTATTACCTCTTTTTATTTTTGGTGTATCTCAATCACCAGGGGTATTTTTTCATTTTATTGGATCAAAAAATTTTATAATGGCAGAGTTGTTGGAATCTGTTTCCGAAAGGTATGCTAAGGATATCTTTTTTGAGATGGGGAAGTTGGGATTACTTGCAGGACTAAAATCAACGGAATTGACTGTGCTGACGAAGCTGCTTATAAGGGGTGGTGTTGCTTCATTACAAGTGGATATGGCCATATTAAATTCCTTCTTAAAGAGAATCATTGAACTACTTCATGAAATATCGGTAAGTGATGAATGGAGTCTTTCTCTTAGATACTGTTCTATGTTTTTGCTAGTTCTTGTTGCTCCCACTGGGGATGATGGTTGGCAGGAAGTTCTGGATGGAAAACATGAGTCTGATGAGGGAAAAGAGTTACAAAACACAGTATTAAGTATTATTAATCAGTGCTTAGAAGTAGATTTTAAGGACGTTGAATCTATAGCAAAGCACGTGGTCTCCATTTTTCTTTGTTCACTGAACTTGAATCAAGGAATGAATGAGTCTGTTCTCTGGTTGGTGGTAAAATGTTGTAGGCTTTCTGTATGGCAATTGATTTTTTATGGGAAAGAAAGATTTCGGTCTTTGGATATGCCTTTTTTAAAATTTTTATGCAAGCTTAATCAGACAGTGGGCTTGCCCCCAAGTCTTGTCCAGGAGATGCATGCAAATTTTATTCCACACTTTTTGAAATTTGGTGTTTCTTGTCAATTTGATGGAGATGAACAACGAATTATATTTTGGTTTGTCACAAGTTTATTGTTACACACGGTCGTTTCGGATGAGTGCTATTCCAAACCCAAGGTACACATGGCTTTGGTGGATGCCTTGTCTCAGTATGCGGATTTTCCCTTGGAACTAATGTTTTTAGACACGACTTTGAGAATTTACTCTTTTTGCAACGCGTCCGTATTTTCACTTTATGCCCGATTTCCCTTGTTTACAAACGCACGAAATTGGAATATTCACACCGTTGGGCATCTTTTCCCATTATCTGGATGTTATACATATGCCCGAGATGAAGCGGAGAAGGTGCTTCCTTCATTTCTTCATCTTTACGTTAGCGCGATTAACTCAATTTTTGCAACTACATCCACAATTCCTCCATATTGTGTATCCGATATATATTTTTTACTGACGACACTTATTTCAGGGAATCTGTCTCTGTTGAAGCATTTCCACATGCATAATGATACCATTGCGGTAAAAATTCTTCCGTGCATTTACGCTTGGTACCGTGAATACGCTGCTTCTTGTATAGACAATGCATTTATTCATCACAATATTCTTTGTTCCAATGTGGGATTATTGCCCGACTCGAATCGGTCAATCGTTCTGTTTGATGAATGGAATACACGTGCGTGTACAACAATCATGCTGACTCTATTTACGGCGGGAAGTGAGAAATTGGCTGGATATGTTGACGCAGTGAGTATCCTAAGAAAACTGCTCTCAATTGACATCTTTTCTTATATGGGTGCGCTCACTGCTGCAATTGCCATGTTTGGTTCGTCTAACCGTAAAGAGATTGAACCCGTGGCGTTTATCATAATAACTCGTTTGCTCGATGACTTGGAGTCTAGCCAATGGGGACGTCTTTCGTTTAGTTTTGGCATTTTGCAGATGCTGCGTAGTGCATGCAGTATTCTATCCATGCTTCCGGAGGAACTTTTCTCAGTGAGGGTATGTGAAGCAGTTTGCAATGAGATTCTTAACAGAAGTTCCGGACGACGATTGGAGCGCTATGCATACTATACATTGCAGTGTATTACTCATATAACGGCTCTTGGACAGACTCATTGGTACAGATTGCGAGGATTTTTGGGGCTGACTTCTCTTGAAAGAGGAAGAAGCGATATAACCGTTCCATTAATGTCCGAGACGTGTGTTCATGCGAAACCCGGGCTTTCAAAGTTGAAACCATGCGCAGATATTTTAAATCAGGCGCCCTTGTCGTACCAGAGATCAGCGTTTTCTAGAAGAATTAAAACGAATAGGAATAAACTGCTTCACCTTGTGACTGCAGCGTTATTAGTTTTTCGTGGTTCATATAATGAATTTGAGTCGGGGGAATTGGATTATAATCGCATACAGGTGATCGCGTTTTTGGATTCCCTTCGCGGTAATTCTTCAAACAACGGTGATATCGCAATTGCCGTAGTCCATGAACTCATTGCACATGTTCTGGAAAAAGAGGACATCTTGTTTATTACAATTAACAAGTTTGATTTTACGTTGATTTTCAAGCGATTGCTCTTGTATGAACTACAGGCAATCTCAAAGCGAATCGTAAGGGAAAACACTGAGTTGATCGCCCGTTGGTCTGTAGTTGAGTACACGACACGGCTTTTGTTTGAGGCGTGTCTTGGAAAAGACGGTTTTTCCTTAGATGGCCGCTGCTGGTGGTGGCTGGATTGTGCTATACTGAACACTTTTCTTGGTGTAATAGATGAAAATGTTTCTTCTCTTATTACTGTGGTTCTGCTTTTCCCTCCCGAACTTTCTAAACTGCGCATGTTGGCAGTAGCAATGGCTCATTATTTGTTCCAGGTCTCTGGTTGTGGATCTGCGTTGAAAATGTTTTTGTCGGAGCTAAAAAATATGTGTCTAGCTCGGCCTTCAGAGGAACATTCCGTCGTCTGTGCGAGCGAAATTCTATCCGTTTTGCTACAAGTGCTCCATTCATAAGTCTCGCGCCGTTTTTTTCTAATACAACTTCGAAGTAAATGAAATCAATTATTGCTGCAGCTTGTTGTTGTCGAACTATAATATTGGGGCAATCACGGGGGTTTTATTATATTCTTTTTATTTTTTTTGGGTATTTTTCTTCTTCCTTTCAGTGCAGTTTTTACAAGGCCCACCTTATTCGTATGGCATGACAATTAAGAAAAGCTTAGGATTTATTGACAGACGTGTACTTCAAGAAGAGAATGCCTCTTCATTGAACGATGTTCTCGTTCCATTGTCACGGGTACTGAATGGAAGCTTTGAGTGTGGTCACTGCAAGCGGCTTCGCTTGAAAATAGCAAGATTGGAGAGCGAACTGGCGTCTGCACGTGCACGGGAGCAAAAACGGAAAGAGATGCTGTTGCTTGCTCAATATCCAGGTTTGGCTAAAAAATAATGCTTTGCGGGGGTGTCAATTAGGAAGGAGAATCACCTGTACAATTTGCATTGAACTTATTATTATTATTATTATTATTATTATTATTATTATTATTATTATTATTATTATTATTATTATTGTTATTATTATTTCCTCCACAAGTTTGGAAAGAATGGGAAAGGAGATGCCTTTTTAAAAAATGGGTTTGTCAGCTTTGACTACGTACGTGTATATATATCTTTTCTGCTAGTAGGGCAATCTTTTCTCCCTGTTTCTCTTTTCCTTACTCTGCAGGGTTATTCTACGGCTTGACGATATCTAAAAGATTTCCATCAAATTTTTTCTTAGGAAGAAAGGAAACCAAAAAGTTAAGCCCATCATGATTAAAGAATATCCCAAAAGTGGCGAAAACCTTGGGTTGTATTGGACACGTGCGATCGTGGTGATGCTTCTGGGAATTGTTGTGTACGTGGCGGTGACATATTGTTTTCATGTCTACTACGACAGGGAGGCAGCGTTTCGTAATGCTTTAACATGTTCTATGCGATTTCTTGAAGAAAATAAAATTGTTTTTTGGTTACAAAACGGCACTCTTCTGGGATCTACGAGACTTGGAAGGCTAGTGCTTTGGGATGCGGATCTTGACATTGGTTTTAAGAGGTCAGATGACACGGATAAAGTTGTGGCAATGATGAATGAACTCGATTCTCGCTGCTTTGGTGTTGCATCAACAGTTCGAGTGAGTCTGCAAAATCCCGTAAGAGTTTTCCGAAAATGCACGAAAAGAATTTGCGCGGAATTTCACGAGACAATTGTTAATGATGGTGTCGTGATTTCTGTTGATGGATCTTCACCTGAAAAGGAGCTCTTTCCCCTTCAAAGGTGTACAGTGGCTGATGTGGTGAGTCACTGCCCTCATAATGCCCCGTATTATCTAAAGGAGGCATATGGAGGCGATTGGCTTACTCGGTCATTAACCGAATTGTTTCAATGAACTCTAGTGAGACTGAGCGTTTTTACGATTGTTTTCCCAACCGACAGTGACGTTTTTTGAACCTCTTTTTGACTGCTGAATACAACACTCCTTACAATATCATATAATATGTACACACAAAAACTATACATAAATAAAAAGCTGAAGTGAACAATTATTTTAATTTAACCTCTTTTATCCGTTGGCTTTTTTTTTTTTTTTTTGTGTGTGTGTGTGTGTGTTTCTAAATAGGAATGGTAGGATGGCTATGAAAGATGCTGTTTGGCTTGGGAAGCCAGTAGATGTTGCTGGCGAAGATCTATGTTCTGTTTATACCTCAAGAATTGGTGGAACAGCTACCTTGTTTCGAGAGACGGCAGATTATAGTGTGTTTCGTTGCCCCAAGTGTAATAGCATGAACGCAGTGTCGTTATTGGCTCAGATTTACGCTCCTCTGGACGTTTACGACCGTTTGCTGTACGTACTCACTTGCTCCACGTGCAGTACTGAGCAGAGCACTTTTTGTTTTGCTCTTCGATCTCAGAACTTTAATCCTTCTTACAAAAATGCATCGCAGAGAAACGACAAGGGAGGCTGCGAGGACAAACGACTTCTTTTCGAAGAAAGCGCGGACTGGGGAGATGGGATGGATAAGGGATGGGATTATGATGATAAGAGCATTAAATCAAACATGGCTACGGAACAACGTGGGAACAGAAGCATTGTAAATGAAGCGATTGCTGATGACATTTGCAGTACCGAAGTGCCTTCCCCACTCGCCCCTCCCGGATCAAAGCCACCTATCAGGGGTATGCGTTTTCCATGCTTTACGCTTGAAGTGTTTGAGGAGCCTCCCAAAGTGAAACCAAAGTCTGCCCCCTTCAATATCCAGTTGCATGAGGCACAGGGAAAATACGGCGAAGATGTCGTTGAGACGACAGTTTTGGATGAGGCTGATGAGCCGTTGCATGAAAAACTTTTGCGAAAATACGTGGAAAGAATCGGCAGGGTTCCTTCACAGTGTGTGCGATGGGGCCCTAGCCGGGAGCCATTGCAATTATCCGTAATTTCAATTGTTGCGCCACGATGCCCTTATTGCGGGAAAAAACGCCGGTACGAGCTCCAGCTTACGTCGCCCATTATTTATTTTTTGACGAGGTTAAACGAGGAGAAGAAACACTCCCTACACTTTGGGAATGTTCTTGTATTTACCTGCAGCGGAAATTGTAATACGGAGGCATATGCATTGGAATACTGCTTTGTGGAAGGAGAAATTTGAACTATTTATGACGAGTTTTTTGTTGTTGTTTTTGTTAGGCTCTGGTTTGGCTGACCAATAGAACTTTCCGAGTAAATGATGTTGTCTCATTTTCTGTTGATTCCCATAGGAATGCCAACATAAGTAAATAAGTGAATGAAAATAAAAGCATCTTTGTTTTGTTTTGTTTTATTTTTGGCTTTCATTTTTGGCGATTGCTTCCTTGGATAAATGAAAAAAAAACAAAAGACACCAACATCATTTTTTCCTTCTTTTTTTTTCTCCCTCTTCTCCGATTTTAGAGCCGTGTCGATGAACATGAGTCTATTCTATTCTATTGAGCGACAGGACCTTGCCGCGATGCAGCAGGTTTTTTCACCGACGAATGTGAATTCACTGAATTCCAATGGGTACACCCCGCTATATTATGCATCAATGAAGAGGGAGGTGGGTTGCCCCACTGTCAAGAAATTGTTGAATCTTGGTGCCGAAGTTGATTTGAAGGGCCCGGATCGTGAAACTCCGCTCTATATTGCGTGCTTCAACGGCAAAATTGATGTTGTGCTGTTACTCCTTGAGTATGGTGCCAATGTGGACGCAAAAAACGGAAATAATGATGAAACAGCTCTTCACGTGGCTGCTCGCACGGGCAATTGTGCCATCATTGACATTCTTTTGAGAAGTGGTGCAAATCTGAATGCCAAGAATGTCAGAAATGAAACTCCTCTGTATATGGCAGCAAAAGCCGGTCTTCACGATGCCGTGTATCAACTTTTGAAGGCCGGTGCCGACCAAAATGTATGTGACATTGACGGCAAAAACCCTCTGTATGTTGCCTCAGAGAGAGGACTGAAGCATGTGGTTGTCCTGTTAAAGAGCAAACTTGAAGATATTGTTATTGCAAAAGCAAGGGCTGATGAAGAACTGCGTTTACGTCCTCCTCCAATCAAATCTACTGAGTCGATTCTTGAAGAGGCAGAAGAAACTGTTGCGGCCGGTCGACCTAACAGGCTTGATTATCTTTTGCCAGAGCCAGTCAAGGAGTCGAAACCGCTTGAGATCGTTGAAATTATTGTACCCCATCCAAAATCCGGCTCGTGCGATCCTCTTGCGGTAATATCAAATGGCCCGTGTCGTTCGCTTGAGGAGGTCGGATATGATGAGCCTCCCGCGATACCAACATCTTTGAAGGACCGTCCTCCAGTGAAACCGGAACGTATTGGAGGCACGTCGATGCGCATTGGCACTGGTGTTGAGACGGTTGGTACAGAGCCTCCGAGGATAGGCTGCTTCCCTGGTGACACCATGGAGTTTTCCGTGCCCATAAAGTTGTAGCTTCTTTGGAGGCATCCCGGTTTTTTTTTTTTTTTTCTTTTTTATTTCGTTTTTTCAACATTGACCAGTTTTTTTTTTGTGCGATTATTTTTAATGCTTTTTTACCCTATTTACTATTGATGAGATCGTATTCTGCTTTTCCTACGCTGCAAGATTATTTTCTTTAGCCGTGCCTTGGTTTGCTATTGATTTGTTTCCTTTTTTGGAATATTTGGTCTGAATCGCCTGATCCATTGTTCTGGTAAGCATTACATTGATTGTTCTGACTCTTTTTTTGTTAGAAAGAAAAAGCAAAAAAAAAAAGCGAAAAGGGGTCTTCACAAATAACGATGCTTTATCATGCTATGATTGGCAGACCATGGTGCTTGTATATTTTCTACTGTCTATGTTTACTTTTATTGGCTGTTGTGACAAATGCGTCTTCAGTAGAGGATACTGAGGGGGTTTGGCATTCACCATCGGCGGTGATAAAACCAACTGAAGGAAGGGCTCGTATGCTGCATGAAGAGAATGGGGGACCGGATAACAACGAAGACGAGACTGGGCGTCTAAAAGGGGAAGTTGCTCGTCTCCGAAAACTGACTGAAGGCCAAGTGACAGAAGCTGAAGCAAAGGAGGAAGAGGCGAAGAGGCATCAAGCGGAGGAAGAGGCGGCGAAGAGGCATCAAGCGGAGGAAGAAGCGGCGAAGAGGCGCCAAGCGGAGGAAGAAGCTGAGAAGAGGCATCAAGCGGAGGAAGAGGCGGCGAAGAAGCATCAAGCGGAAGAAGAAGCGGAGAGGAGGCGCCAAGCGGAGGAAGAAGCTGAGAAGAGGCGCCAGGCGGAGGAAGAAGCTGAGAAGAGGCGCCAAGCGGAGGAAGAAGCGGCGAAGAGGCGCCAAGCGGAGGAAGAAGCTGAGAAGAGGCATCAAGCGGAGGAAGAGGCGGCGAAGAGGCATCAAGCGGAAGAAGAAGCGGAGAAGAGGCGCCAAGCGGAGGAAGAAGCGGAGAAGAGGCATCAAGCGGAAGAAGAAGCTGAGAAGAGGCGCCAAGCGGAGGAAGAAGCTGAGAAGAGGCGCCAAGCGGAGGAAGAGGCGGCGAAGAGGCATCAAGCGGAGGAAGAAGCTGAGAAGAGGCGCCAAGCGGAGGAAGAAGCGGCGAAGAGGCGCCAAGCGGAGGAAGAAGCGGCGAAGAGGCGCCAAGCGGAGGAAGAAGCTGAGAAGAGGCGCCAGGCGGAGGAAGAAGCGGAGAAGAGGCATCAAGCGGAGGAAGAAGCTGAGAAGAGGCGCCAAGCGGAGGAAGAAGCGGCGAAGAGGCATCAAGCGGAGGAAGAAGCGGCGAAGAGGCATCAAGCGGAGGAAGAAGCTGAGAAGAGGCGCCAAGCGGAGGAAGAAGCGGAGAAGAGGCGCCAATCAGAGAAGGACACGCAAAATTTTTTGAAGAGGTATAATTCCGAGGGAAACAAGGGACTAGAGTTTCTGAGGATCTTGGTTTTTCAGACAGATGAGTTGGAAAGTTCTGTGAATGCAGCCAGGGAAGAAATCAACAAATTCTGTTTTTTGGCAGGGACGATATCCACCAGCTGCCATGAAGCCCTTTCAGATCTTCATGCTGCCACGTCAAGATTGGCTGTTGCCGTCAACACTCTGGGCAAGAAATTGGATATTGAAGACGAGCCGCCTCGCGGATCCGAAAGGAAGAGCAACAAAACCGGGCAAGAGGGTAGTAGACCGTTTTTTGGGAGTCAACCGCACGGTGAAGAGGAGGCGATTCCCGCTGAAATTTGGGGAGTATGGAATTGGGTTGGAGCCCTGCTTCTAATAGTCTTGGCAAGTGTGATCAATAGGATGCGGGAGGCTCCAAAAGAGAAGAGGGAGGTGGATAAAATAAAGTTTCATGGCAAAAATGGAGAGAAGGAGGATCAACGCGGGAGCCACCACAGCATTGGCAGTGAAAAGTCTGAAAATGGATTGCCCCTCAACAGTGCGCTATCCCAGGGGGCGAACAGAAACACTGCCCCAGGGCTTGTGCGTCGCCAACCAGCCGTCAACAGTGAAGTCAAGACTTCTTTTCCTGCTCTCCCGAAAAAACCTTTAGTTAAACCATTTTTGCCAGGTCCAGGGGAGGAAAGTGCGTTGCAACTTGGGGGAACGCCAAAGCAGCATGGAGTTACGGGACCTGTCCCTTTCAGGCCGCCGCAACCAGTCTGGTTAAATCAGAATGGCCCGTCACCTAGTGGACCATCGAGTGATCTTTGCCATAGTTTATTGGTTGCCGAAAATTCTGTTGCGGCCGAGAAGGCAAAGGAAGATAGTGCAGGATCCTTAGGCGAACTTCGAAATCCATTTCTCCAGAGGTGGTCATGAGGACTTGGTTTTTGTAAGCACTTGATGGAATGTCTTTTTTTTTTTGTAATTTTGAGATGGTGAGCCAAAGAAAACGACTCCAATGGTGTGGAGGCAATGTGGGGCTTTGAGTTGCCTCATTTATGCGGCCCTTCATTTTTATACCGTTTGCGGTGGTATTGCGAGAAAAATTTTACATGATGCGTGCATAGCAAGAAAAAAATAAAAACAAAATTGAAGACTCAAAAGAAAAAAAAAAAAAAATGGAAAAGAAGTTGAAGTTAATATTTCTTTTCAGCTTTCCCTTAAAACATAACTTTGCGTAACGGGCGGAATGTGGCGAAGTAAAACTCTTAAAAGAATCATGATTGGACTCAAGATGTGTTACTGCTGACGGCACAGCAACACGCGCCCCCAGACCTTTTGGTATCATACCTGTGCCCCAGCAGCACGCAGCTGGTCCGGACGCTGGTTGATGCCCTCAGTCCTTTGCCAACAACCACGACCCCGTGAGGGTAACATTGCTGGCTTTTGGCTTTCCCTGACGATACGGGGGGAATGGACCTTGGCATCACGATGAGGTCGACTCAGGCATCACCATGGAACCCATCATACAATAACGCATCTTTTCCATTGCGCGTTTTCTGTACTTTGCGTTATACATACACAGAAATATATATATATTGTTGTGGCTGTTGTTTTAGTTTCTTGTGAAGATGTAACACCATTGTTCGGCTTTACCGGATATTCTTTTGGCCTCTTTGGGATTCTTTCCGATCGTCTGGGAATTGCACTTTAGGAGACGAGAGAAGTTGCCGCTTGTTTTTTTTTGTTGAAGTTCATTTTTGCCCTATCCCCTTTTTTAATTTCTTTGAGAGAGAGGGGACGGTTTTTTTTTTTTTTTTTTTTCTCCAAGCAAGCAGCGAAGGCCGTTTGTTTGCAAGCATTTGGAGGAACATTGAGAAATGAGGATTTTCTTATATGACGAGGGAAATGCGGTGATTGTTGGCTGCTACGGATGTTGGGTAGGTGGCTTAATGTGTTTAATGTGCAAATTTTTTTTTTTGCTTTGGTCTTTTCATGGCCACTGAAGACAAATTAGGATTTTATATTCTAAAAGAAAGAAACGCCAGTAAAAAATACATATATATATATATATATATATATATGTTGACGAGAGCCATGTGGACTAACTTTTTTTGTTTTTCATTGTATTGTATTTTTCTTGCTGTTCTTATATGGAAGGTTCTATTAAAGGGAAGGAAAATTCATATATGAACGTATGTACATGCTTCATTCATTTTGCGTCCTGTTTAATTATTGCTTTCTCTCTTTTTTTTTTTTTTTTTTTTGATTTTATATCCAAGAAGTAACGCGACAGCAGGATGGATATCAAAGGCGGGGAGTGTAACTGGCTTTTACTTTTTGACATCGCTCTCAGTCATGGCGAGTCCATTCGCCAGCAACGCTTGCGATACTCTGGGCTACTCACGCTGCTGCGCTCTGCTGGTCTTCTTGGCCCCAAAACGGGTGTGTATCAGTTTTTGGTTGAATCGCTTTGGCTTTTTCACGGGAAGCCACTGAGACCCAATGAAAACGGCGACGCCACGAAAGGAGATTTCCCCTTTCATGATCTTGCGGTTGACTTTGATGGTTTTCTTTCCATTATGAACGTTGTATGCGTAAGATGCTATCAGACGCAGCGCTGCTCAGAGCTTTTGGAGGAGAAATGTCCTGTTTTAGATGCCATCATTTTATCTGCCGAGGACCAGGTGCATTTGAGGGAAAGTGTGATTTACACCGGACGCCGCTTTTTAAAACCACTGATTAGTAGATGTCTCGTTTTAAAGAGGACGGTGATCTCGTTGAGCCCCATGAAGAATGGCTGGACACCCTACATCAACCAGTTTGTGATACATGTTATGGCTTCATCAGCCCATTCTATTGTTCTACCAATTTTTAATCTTTACGCTGTTGATGGTCGAATTTACCGTGGTGCGTTTGAGAGAATGCTGGACGATGTGTTTCCAAACTTTACGCCTGTTCAGCAAATAGGCGCCAGATCTATTTTTGACTACCCTGGGTTCTTTGGCATTCATAATTTAATGGAATATTCTACTTTGGAACTCCCCAATGGGAGAGTGACGGCGTTAGAACTTGATTCCTTTGCAGAGGCGCTTCTGATGTTGGGTGTTGTGGCATTTTCTGACGAGGTGCAGTATGAGCATCATCGACCATTTACAGCAAAGGTTTGGTCGGTTTTTGAAGATTACTACAGTAAGTTTGTAGGCGCACCAATGGTAGATGATCCTATACTTGACAACAAATATGCCTCGATTCCTCCAGCTATTAGTCTTCTTTTTCCCTCCAGGGTGCCTATTGACAAAACGTCGTCTTTTATCATTGGGGGTTGGAACCTGACTGTTGATGATCGCTCTGAAGACTCACTGGATTTGGGTAAGGACTACCCTCCACGTATTTTTCAGTTTCACAAGATTAATATCACTCCCGACGGTGGAAATGGAAGGCGTATATCTGGGCCCGTACCTGCAACCACTGCGGGACTGGCATCAACGTTGTTTGGAGAAGAGTTGAATCGACAATTCCAGGCTGAATACGATGTTTTGATTTATGGCATGAGGCGTTGTGCGGTGTATGTAAATGAGATTCGTGTAATGGCTTTTCAGCGAGGGTCCAATAGGGTGGAAGTGGTCATTCCATCCTCCATGTGGGATATTTCTGTCGATACAATGCATGTTCATTTTGTTGAATCTAAAGATGAGGGTAAACTAATACTTTCTCCCATTACTAAGGCATCGGTATCATTACGTGACAGCTCTGGTAGCACTATATTCAGCTCAAAGGATGTCCTATTTGTGGCAGCGCCCTTAGTGGAGGTGATTCCTGCATCACACGTACGAGAATTAAAAAGCCTTTTTGAGCGTCATTCTACGGAAGCTGTGATGACATTTGAAGAATTTAGTTCGGCGTGCATTGAATTATGTGTTGATACACTATTGGCTCCGTGGGGTGACTGTTCATCGTTCTTGGAGATGTATTTGGAGAGGAAGAGCATTGAGGGACCCTCTGATGCTGGGAATGTTACTTGCAAAAAGGCCACCATCCATTTTCAAGAGTTTGTCTCCGCTGTGGCAACTCTCTTTTTGCACCAGCTAGATGCAGATGGCTATATGCCTAACATTCCGTATCTGTTTGGAGTTGTTCTGTCACGCTTAACCCATAATTTGCCACCTCTGCTTGAAAAAAAAAAGTTTTTGGGCGCATCGACAACGTCAAAAGAACCACCAAAGTTCTTACAGCCACATAATGCTCGGATCGATGTGCCATACGCAAATGCCTTGCGCAAAAAGGCCTTGTCTATAAATTCACTTTCAGATGTAAAAGAAATATTGAAGGGTGTGGGGAAGGGCCGAACCCCCATGCGGCTATTACCAGAATTTCCTGCGGAGGCCAGGACGGTTGCGGTTGTTTCCCAGTACACCGATGATGAGAAGGGGCTTCGAGAAAAGGTGAGGACGGTCTCGGCATCATTGCGTAAGGCATTTCTTAAGAAGGAGATGGTCGTGTTGCAACATGGATTGAAGGCGGAATGATAATTTTTACTTGAGTTGTGATTTGCTCTTTCCATTTCTTTGATTGTAAATAGGAAAAAAAAAAAAAAAAAAAAAAAAAGGGTTTACCTAAATGTTATATGCAAAGTGCTTTGTGTTTACCATGTGCAATTACTCATTGATATTCAACTGAGGCAAAACAAGTAAAAAAAAATTTTTTTTTTTTTTTTTCCTCACATGTTTTTTATTCAATTTATTTTTATTTTTTTAGTTTACGATAAATTGGTGCGTTATATATATATATATCCATTTATATGCACCTTTATGAATGTGAGTAACTTTGCAAATTTTTATTTTTATTTTTTGTGCGGGAGTGTGCTTGGAATGCCTTTAAAACACCGGGTTCCGATTAGCCAACTTTTTTTTTTTTTGTGTATTTTTACTTTTTCTATGCTACCTTAAAAAAAAAAAAAAAAAAAAAAAAAAAAAACAAGAATGAAGGCGTCGTCAAATTTGTCGCTGCGGCGACGTGAGCTACTGGAGCGGTTACTTGACCTCTCTACAGCCACATTTGACGAACAGGTTCTGATCGTCAACAAATTGTATGACACCCCGCTCCCGACGCTGGAGGAAGTCCTGCTGCAGGTGTCTCATGTTTGCATTACTCACGGCGAGGCGGAGGTTCAGGACCTTTTGCGCAACTTTATGCTCTGGATAGCTGCTCAGTCGTTCAGCGCCGCGCTGCGATTGTCGTGGACGGTGGACTCCGTGCAGAAGATATTTGGCTCGTTGGGGCTCGGTGACCGCGTGAAGGAGATTCGGGACAAAATTGAGAGCTTCGCGATTAACCGCCGAGGGAATGTTAGAGACGGGAATGATGACGAAGTGACAGAGGCGGAGATTATGCGGAAGGAATTGCGGCTTAAGTTATACAATGAAGAGCGACAATTTATCAGCATCGTCACACACTTGAGCTCCCAGCTGTGCCAACATCCGGATAAGCGAAAGCGCCAAACAGAATTAAAAAGAAAGCTACAAGAAATCAACAATTCATTGAGCACCCAGTCCATCATCTATCCTTTCGGGGGTGTCGCGGATCCCGTCAAGTGGATTGTGAACATTGCCGTGGATGAATGTGTTGTCTTCTCTTCTCGTGAAAGGGCACCCTTTTTGCTTCGCTGTGAAGTCATTCTTGACGACACAACGTCGATGGGTGACCCGGTGGCATCAAAATTGCGTTTACCCAATGGGTCGTTTAAAATTGCGGCTGATTTCGATGAGGTGTTTACACCGTCATATGCCCAAGAGGGGTCAGGTGACGAGAAAGACATGAAAACTGATGGGGTATTTCAAGGTAGCGATCGGGACGCATTTGTATGCGCGTTTGGTGAGTCAGCAGAAGAGTGTGTTGCACGTATGCGAAAAAAATCCGTCTTTGGGAAGCACCAAACTGGAGTGTAGTTTCCGTTGTT
>NW_001849268.1:0-12084 GCF_000209065.1 Trypanosoma cruzi | reverse complement strand
CTCCGTTCGTCCCCATCGAGCTCTTTCTGTTTCCGCAGATTCGGGGATTATGGAATACTTGGATGGTGCCTGCTCGATCGACGGCATCAAAAAATTGTGCCAAGTGAGCAGCCTTGCGCAATTTTTTAATGAAGTTTTTGGGCCAGTGGGTTCCGAAAGGCATTCCAAAGCAGAAATGAATTTTGTAGAGACGATGGCAGGGTACAGCATTGTTTCCTACATGCTTCAGGTCAAAGATAGACATAACGGCAATCTTATGATTAGCAATGAGGGACACTTGGTGCATATCGACTTTGGGTTTATGTTTGCTACGTCACCTGGTGGGATAAATTTTGAATCTGCCCCCTTTAAGCTTTCGCAGGAGCTTATGGAAGTGATGGGAGGTGTTGGAAGTGCAGCGTTCAATTACTTCAAGTTGTTACTTTATCAGGGAATGGTGGCGGTACGGGAGCGTGCAGACGATATTTTAGGCCTTGTGTCGCTCATGACTCCTTACAACACCATGTCTTGCTTTGGTAGTGATCCCGCAAGTACCGTTCAACAGCTGCGCTCTCGTTTTCGCTTTGACTTGGAGACCGAGACGGATTTTGCCCTCCATGTAAAAGAACTCATTCTGGGAAGCGTCGATAATTGGCGAACGAGGCGATACGATCAGTTTCAAACCCTTCAGAATGGTATTTTGTGAGTCAGTAAATGAGTTAGAAAATGGGTAGAAGTATTTGCGTACATGTGTGGCTTTCTTTACACGTTTACACGTGACAAATTGCAGAACCAAGTTCAACATGACAACAACAACAAAGAAAAAAAAAAAAAAACTGAAATGAAGTATGACTGCTTGAGTGGATGCATTTTTATTCAAAAGAAGACTCAAAACATAACTACTTTTTTGTTGTTCTACCACTGTTTTTCCTCACGTCTTGTTACATTGTGAAATTTTTTTTTGGGGGGTTTACATTTATTTATTTATTGCCATGTTTTTGCTCTGAGGGAGAAGTGAACTTGTGGGAGGTGCTCGGCATGAAGGACGAATACGACGCGCCGTTGCTTTCACGTGGGGAGTTTGAGGCCATCAAGCATGACCCACTGCTCATACTTGAGCGGGGCACAAAGGCTATCATGTCTCTTCAACAGGACGAGGCCGCATTGAGGGCAGAACGTGAAACTATCCAGTTGCACCTGCAGGATGCCGACAAGGATGGGGGTTTCGACAGCCAACGGTACAGGGAGGTCATGAATGCGACGGCTGAACTGGAACGGGATCACCGCATGTTGTCAGTACGGTGCACCGACACAGAGTTGAGCAACAAACGGTTGGCGAAGGTTGTCGACGAGCTGCGGCAGGAAAAGGGGGCGTTAAGAGAGGAATTGCAGACGTTGAAGCTTACCCAAGACTCTCTTGCGAAGCAACATGCCGACACTGTTAACCGAATGGCAGTTTTTGAGAAGGCTGCCCCAGATGATGCGGCAAAGATGAAGGGGCTGCAGGATGCCATTACGAAAAAAATTGAATCTCTAGACCTCCTCACGAAAGAAATTGTGAGTGTTACCAACAAATCGGCGAGCCTTCAAAGAAAAGCAGAACAGTTGGGATGCGAGCGTCTTGTGCTAGAGGCGGAAACACTGGCACTGGAGCAGACGACGACGCAGCAGGAGAGGACAATCAATTATCTTCAATATGAGTCGGCACAACTTAATGAGGCCATCAATAAAAGGAAGTCAGAACTTGTTGAAGTGAAGAAACAGACGGCGGCGACGCTACTCGAGCTTCAACTTCAGCTGACGAGAGCGGAGGAGGAACTGACACGACTCAATAACGCGGTTGCCAATGAAAAGAGTTTGACTGGACGACAGAACATATGGCAAGCGAAGGAGCTCCACGCAAAGACGGAGGATCTTCTTGCTGCCCATCAGGAAATGGCAAAAGAGCGTGGAGAGATGAAGAATGAACTGGCTTTAGTACAAGAAAAAGTTTATCGCCTCAAAAACAATGTACTTGTAGTAGAAAAGCAAAACCAGGTACTGAATGGGACACTGCAGATGCTTGAGGAGGAGGATCAACTGATGAAGACAACATACAATGAACGCAAGAACGAGGCGCTTGAAGAAATGAACAAACAGTCAGCAATCGTACGTCAACTTAACGCCGAACTTGAAGAGGCACGCGAGAATCTTTATTTGTTGAATTCCAAAGTCTGCAAGGCTTGTCGTACAGCCATTTTCCCAAGTGATTTGCCAGACTCCTCTTCGAGAAGAGGGTAAAAGGCACAAAAAGAGAGTAATGCCGTTTATATGAGTTATCGAATTTTTTTTCCTTTTTCTTTTTCCTCCTTTCCCATTTTCTTTTTTTGTTTTCTTTTAAAGAATATATATATATATATATATTTGGTAGTTGAGGTTATTTTTTGCTGGTGAACCGTTTTTTTTGCAATTTTTTTTTTTTTGCGAATTTTGAGTGTATTGCTTGTGCCCCCTTCTTTTTTACTCTCTGTCTGTCTGTGTGGGCGTGGCTTATCTATCTGCAGGGTTAGTAGTTGCTGCAAAGTTGCGGAAATTTGAAGTAGTGGATTTTTTTTCTTTTGAATGCATTTTTTTCTTCTGTTTTTTTTTTTTTCTTTTTTTTTTTTTCTTCTTTTTACAATATATATATATGTATGTTTATATATATTGTTTGTGCCTCTTTAATTTTGGGGGGAGGATCAAGTCAAGGCGCTTAGGCCCATGCACAACGGTGCCGCTGTTAAATTGGAACCGAAAGGCCATGCTGTCAGAGGCCTGTTTTTTGGCCATCCTCTTTTGGATATGTTGACCAGTTCCTCGGTGGAGATCTTGGCATCTTACGGCATTTGTGAGGGCAGTGTTGCACTCGCTGAGTCGGAACAAATGCCAATTTTTACGACGCTTTTATCTTCGGAAAACACGGTCTATCACGCTGGTGGATCTGCTATGAACACGGCTCGCACAATGAAGTGGATTTGCCCGGAAATGAGCGTCTGTTTTGTGGGTGCCATTGGCTGCGATCGGTTTTGTGAAATCCTTACGAGGGCACTGGATGCCGCTGGGGTGGAACATCTTTTCGAGTATCACGACAAAATTCCAACCGGAGTATGTGCCTCGTTGGTTGTCCACAAGGAACGGTCCATGTTGGCTAGCCTTGGCGCCGCCACCCAACTCTCCTTCGAGCACATGAAAAGTTTGGAGGTGGAGAGAGCGATTAAAAACGCTGGTTTTTATTATACTGAGGGTTTTTTTCTAAATACCATTTCTAGCCCGGATAATATAAAGCTTGTGGCTGAACATGCCCAAAGAGAGGAGAAACTATTTTGCCTTAACCTCAATGCTCCGTATATAAGCGCTGCTTTTGGTGACAAACTAAGACTTCTTCTTCCATATGTAGATATTCTTTTTGGATGCAAAGAGGATTTTTTTGCGTTCAGTGACATGATGTGGGGTGGCGAGGTTATGGGTGACATAAAGGAGATACTGATGCGTTTGGTTCAACTGCCTAAAAAGAGTGTTTCGCATCCACGTCTCGTAGTTTGTACATGCGGTGGGGAAGAAACTCTTGTGGGGTCTGAAGATGGCGTCCTTGCCTACTCTGTGCCGGCCTTGGATAAGACGCGCGTTGTGGACGTGACTGGCGCCGGGGATGCATTTGCCGGTGGGTTTTTGGCACAGTATCTCTCCCACTCTAATATTGACCACTGTGTGGAAGCGGGCCATGCTTCTGCGGCGGTTGTTATTCGCCAATGGGGGGCCAATTTTTGCGAGAGTCCTCCTCAATTAAAGGCACCTAACTGAGTACGAAGAGTGTGAGGCGAAAATGAGTGATATTCTTGGCGGCTTTCTCTTTCACCTGCTTTCCCTTTATTCTTTTGGGGTGAATGGTGTGAGGAGTGTGCTTTTTTGCGTTTGAAGTGAACACAATTTTTGAATTGCGAGGCGAAAATGCGTTTTTTTTTTTTTTTTCTTTGTTGGGCGGTTGCAGTGGACATGCGTGTGGGATGCTTCAGGAAGGACGACAAATAATAAAAGGAAAAAAAAGAAAAAAGAAAAAAGAAAAATTGTGATTTTTATATTGTTGAAAACTCTTTTTGTATTTAATTTGTTCTGCAATTTTTTTTTTTTTTGCGGCCTAAATAAAAACAATAATAAAAGTAGGGGAAAAACAAGAAAAGCCCCATAAAACCCTCAATTGCGCAGCATTTTTTGTTGTTTTTTGAGCCGATAGGTGGAAGTAGAGAATGCGTGAATAAGTTTCTTTTCCCTCTTTTTTTTTTTTTTTTTTGTGCATGTGTGTGTGTGTGTTTTCTTTCAGCAATTGGAAAAAGAAAAAAAAAAAAAAAAACAGACGCCAATAGAAGCTGGCGTGTGCTGTTGTTCTCCAATACATCTTTATATATACATATTCTTTCTCTCTCTCTCTCTGTATGTGTGTGTGCAAAATGTCTTTATGGATTTGCTTGATTTGTGCGTTGTGCCGGGGCAATTTTTACTCTTGCTTTTTTTTTTTTCATTTTTGCTTTTTGTTTTTCTTCCTGTAGGGTCGTGGGCTTGTAGCGGGCGAGGAGGAGAGGCGTCACTGACACACCTTTACGGTGGATGACGTCGGCCGGTGCAGGGGAGATCTTTCTCCGGCACAACCCGTACCGAAGCGAGGTCATCTCATGGTACAGAAAGTTTCTGAAGGCGTCTTTTTCTGTGCCATGGGAGACAGACGAGGATGCGTTGTACGTGCTGGAGGAAGCACGGAGGCTTTTTCGAAAAAACGCCCGCATTAACGACATTGAAACTATAGAGCGAAAGCTGCGTGAGGCGGAGATGCGCTATGAGATTGGTGTCCACTACAGGATTCCGTACCCGAGAGCATTTCATAAAACCCAAGGGTCTCTGCAGGAAAGTGGTGTGGCGTATGCTGCTGATCTTGACTCCATGTACGATCATCCTGTGAGTCCTCGAATTGGGTGGATAATGGAAGGTAGCGTAAATGGTGGCACGATGGGCGGTTCAGAGCATTTAACGCAGTATCTAGAGGATGGTCCTGGTGTGGAGGACGACAATCTATCTGAAGGACGGTGAGCAATGGTGGTGGTGGGCTGCAATTGTTTTCTTGTTGTTTCATTTTCTCAGTTTTTCGATGCTCGTGCGTGCGAATGTGTGGAAGTTTTCGGTTTTTTTTTTTTTCTTTTTTTTTTTTTGCGCCTGGTTCTGGCGTCGTGGTGGCATTCTATTTCCAATGCAAGTATCCATCATATGTATGTATATATGGTTCTTGTTTTTGGCTATCCTGCTTCATGCAGCAATAATCAACTGATTTCTTTCCCTTTTTTTTTTTTTTTTTTTTTTTTGCATTGCACAGCTAGGTTAGTGTTGGCGTGTGTGGGCTTCTTAGTTGATGATTAGTCAGGGATTTCTTCATAGCTTGATATGTATACTACGGATTGCGTTGGATCTTTTGTGTGAGGTTGCTGCTGGCGTGTTTGGAATTCCACTGGGGTCACCGACGCAGTTGGTACTGACGAAAAAGGCGCAGGCGGCCAGAACGTACGATGAATGGATAATAATTGCCCGCCAACTAGACGAGTTGGACGGATTTCAGGCCTGGCGATTAAAGGGGGAGTCAAGATTCATGAACTTTGATGGACTTGTTGGCCGCATTGGGCTCTTGACAACCCTGAAGAGGAAAGGAAACGCGGAGGTGTTGTTGGCTGTTCTCTCAACTGGCCTTCAGCGCTCGGTATTTGGCATAACGAATCCAAATCTTTACAGGTATCTCTCAGGCACCAAGGCAGTCATTGAGGCATACAACTCCCTGCTTGTGTATCTGATTCAAAAGCTTGCACGGGACACCTCTGTTGATGCGAGGAAAAGGTACTCTACTTTCATGGATGTGGCCCGTGTGTATGGCAGCACAGCTCTTGTTTTTCACGGGGATATGATGCTGGGGCAATTTCATTTTGGTGCCGCAAAGGCGCTTTGGAACGCCAATTTGTTACCGAGATTTTTCTACGGTGGAAGAACAGGTGCCCTCGTTTCAGCATTTCTGTGTTGCAAACGAAATTTGGCGGAGGTGTTTGATGTGGACGAGGCTGCGTTTTCCACATTCAGCAAGGCAACCTTGGGACTCTTTGACTGGCGGTGGCAACGCTTGTGGAACGAAGGATATTTTTTCAATATACACGTTCTTGTGAATTTTATGAGAGAACACCTGGGGGACTTAACATTTCTGGAGGCGTATCAATTAACTGGACGTGTTCTTAACATTGAATACACCCCGGAAACTGTGGGTGTATCGCATAAAAGAGCTCCCTTAGTGCGGTTACTAAATTACCTCACGGCTCCCAGCGTGCTTGTGTACAGTGCAGTAGCGGCTTCCTTTGCCTCCATGCCACAGTTCTTTGAACGCTATCCGTTATTGGCAAAAGACTTGAATGGTTGCGTTGTGCCGTACGATCCGCCGGTCATGGGATGTGTGGGCAGACGGTCAGATGGAAAAGTTGACGGACTTGAACGTTTGCGCCAGTTGTTTCATATCAAATGTTTTATCGTCTCGGAATGTTCTTTCTCCCAATTGCCATTCTTGAGAATTGCCGGCTGCACCTCCTTACCGGCCCGTGTGTGGCAGGCTTTCTCCCAGGAATGGTGGCATTTATGTTTATTTTTTGTTTCTTTTATGCCATTTCAGAAATATTTATGGGCATTCTTTTCAAATGGCGATATGGACGCGGAAGATGTCATAAAAGTGTTTCCTGCAGCCTCTTTCTCGGATTTTATTACTTCCTTTCAGCTTCAGCCTTTTTCCCTGAAGGCATTTCAGGAGCACGTGCTGCGGGGAGAAAGGGGGCTTTGGCCTTTTCTTGAACGCATACGAGAGCAAATTGCAGCAGAATTTGCTTTGAACGATGCCTTAATGCAGTTGCGCCACATGGATGGAGCATTGTCCGTGGAGGATGAGAATCCGTACTCGGGATAAGGAGGGGTCTCAGAGTCAGGGTGGACTTTTATTATTATTGTTTTTTGGGAATTGAAGTACGTGGGTTGCTTTTTTTTTTTTTTTTTTTTCTATGCTATTATGCCTGCTTGCTTATTTCCATACCTTCTTATCCCTCCTGCTGGCGGAGATGGGCATGAGGCGATGCTGAGGGACGAGACACCGACCCCATTGGGCTTCTAATTTGTACACAAATTTTTTCTCTTGTTCCCGTCAGCAGCGTTTTTTCTCTTATTTTTCCAGCTAGGGGACTCATGTCATATGTCTATCCGTGTCTTGTGGTTGCTGTTTTGCCCCTCCTTCTCACTTTTTTTTTTTTTTTCTGGGAGTTTTGCCACAGTGTGAAGTTTCAAGGATGCCGACAGTGAATGAGATTCAGCCCCGCTCGTCAGGATCGACACTTTATATCGTGCGCAATGTACAGGGCCGGCAATGTCTTGCCCCGCAATCGCAGCCTGACAACTTGAGCTTTACGTTTCTTGTGAAACTGGACCCGAAAAGTGGCCAGGAATTTTATGTTAATGTCACGACAAAGGCAAAGTCGTGGGATCTTCCCGACATTGATGCGGAGCGTGCAGCTGACCCATCGCATAAGGATGGCAGTGAATTATCGCCGCCGTTACAGACGGTGGAGGTCTTTGGCACAACTTACGAATTGACGCAGTGTGACGGTGATGAGCGATACGTTCCGAAGCGGCTGCCGTTTGAACCTTTACCGATTCATTGCTGGCGGCCGGTTCGGGACGCCTCGGCGGGTCGTTTTTTGTACGAAAACTGCGAGACGGCTGAGCGAGTCACAAAATTGCCGCCCATTGAGTACTACTGCGATGCTGTGAGGCAAATTTACGAGTTTTATGGCATTGAAGGGTCCTACGTTGACGCTATTCGTCGTTGTTTTGGCAATGAGAATTGGCTGGTTGAATCGCTTTCGATTCAGTATGGGCCAAGACCGCTTCGAAGCGATGAGGTCATGGAGCTGGCAGAGTGCTACTTTCAACGGCATGACAAGTCAATGCTGGGTGAGATGGATAGCCTTTTGGGGCAGTGGAGTGGGAACGAAATTGGGTTTGTTGATGCACTTTACAAAGAATACGGTGAACGCCCACGCACCACACGTGAACGTGTTCGTGCAGTATACGCCCAGTATTGCCCTTCCATGATTTTTTATTGTGATGAGCAGGTGGATCAATACAAGGAACGTGATGATGAACTTATTGATGCATTGGAAATTAAATTTGGGCCTGAGATGATCAAGGGGGAGGAGCCCTTGGAAACCATAATGCAACGTGTGCGGTGTCAGTTTCTCAAGTATGACCCTGAACGTGTCGCTGATATTGAAAATATTCTGGCGAAGCACAAAGGGGCTGAGGTGCAGTTACTTGAGCTCCTCGTTTGCCACTATGGCCCCGAGGTGAGCCCCGAGGAGAGGGAGAAGCTCCTCAAGGATCAGCTGCAAACGGCGTGGAATGAGGCGGACTATGCGTGTGGAGACAGTTGGGAAGAAGCTTCCAACGAACAGCCTGTAAAAGAAACAGCTGCGGCAAAAAATGGGGAGCCGACACCGACCAGCAAAGAGACGGGTGCGTGGAATTGCAATTCCGACGAAGCCAATCTGGGGAATTACAACGAAGAGGAATTGAATGATTGTTCGGCATCGGTGAAGCTGTTTTCGGAGGAATGGGCCCCAGCAATATCACGCGTAGTCACGCAGGCCAACAGCGTTGCGATGGAATTACAGGAAAGCGTTGAGCCCGACATGTCAAGGCGATCTTCACCCACAGCCGCAGTGTATGCCTCATCTATGTCTATGAGGGAAGCCAATGACACTATGAAAAGTTTGCGTCTTGCGTCTTCTGCGGCACGGGGATCCAGTTCCATCGTATCGTCCTCATTCCCGAATGCAGACTCGGCGTGGAGGAAGCACACGGAGATCCTGGAGAATGAGCGAAGGTTGCGTGAGCAGGAGTTCCAAAAACAGCAGCAATGCATTCTTTTTGAAGAGGAAAAGCAAGCAAGGGAGTTTGAGGCACATCAGCGCCTTCTTGCAATTGAGAGGGAACGGCGTTCTCAAGAGGAGGCGAAGAGAATTATGGAGGTTGCACAGGACGCTGCAATGCATGCAGTAAAGGAATTGACGCGGCTACAGCAACTTCGAGATGATGAGTATGGGTGCGATGAGCGTTCCGGGGATGTTTCACGCCAACAAGAACATCGTCAAGCAATCGAGGCCTTGGCTTCCGCCAATGAGGCTCTCATGGGGCAGCTTTCTCACACGGAGGCACAACTACGGGACGCCCTGGCGTCTCTAGAGAGTTACTCTGAGCGAAATGAAAGGCTTCGAGCTGAAAATTTAAGTGTGGCAACAAACTTTGCAGAAATGCAGCGTCAATATGAGTTGGAGCTACAGGGAATGCGTATTTACCTTGACGACACACGTGTGCGGCTCGCCAAGAAGATAAGCGAGCAGGAGGTAAAAATGCTTCACCTCAAGAAAGAAGAGGAAACAACCACCACCAACTTGCTCCGGGAGCTTGAAATTGAGCGTAACAATGCTGCCAAGGCAAAGGATGCCTGGGAGCTTGAGAAAACAGAACTTCGAACAAACATTGCCGGTTTGAAGCAACAGGTGAAAACAATAGTGGAAGAGCGAGAGCATATGAAGGCTAAACTCAACTCTCGCGATATCGTTCTCAGTGAGCGCACGAAAGAAATAGAGGAACTCTATGATGCTATGAAGCGTCAGAGGCTAGAAAGAATAGAAGTGGCAAGCCAAACGGAAGAATTTGACTTGAGCGTTGTGTTGACAGAAGTGCGCGCCTCTGAGGAGCCATCCCATACTTTGAATGCTCTGACATCCCTTTCCACACGCCTCAATTCTTCGGTCAATGTTTCTCCGGAGGCGAATGACTTGCAGAAGGCCTATAAGAGAAGCCAGCAGACCGTGTTGGAGTTGCTGGCAGTGAATAAAAAAATGAAGACAGAATCCGAGAAGGCCCGTGAGTTCATTGGAATTTTGCGGCAGAGGGTGAGGTCGCTAGAAGCCACTGTCGAGAAACTTGAACTGAGGCAGTTGGCGGTGCCTGATATTCCAGTGTGCGCTACAGAGCAGGATGTTGTCGTGGTGAATCTCAAGGAGGATCTACTGAAGGTGGGAAGCCGTCTTCTTGAGGCTGATGCGGAGTCAACGCGGCTTAAGCGTGAGATAAGGGATTTAAGAAGTCTTCTTTCTCTTTACATGTCTAACACGAAGAAGTTGTAAGGGGGTCATTTTCCTCCTCCCTCCAAAAAAAAAAAAAAAAAAAGGAAAACCTCGCTGCTGCAAGATTTTTTTTTTTTTTTTTTTTTTGCAGAGTGTAGGCACGCTTGCGGCAAATGGGGGCATCCTCTCACTCGTGGGAGAAGCAATAGATGAATTGCTGTCATTGAAATAAGGGAAAGGAAAAGCGTCCATATTACTGTATTTATTTATTTTGACTGTGACGGATTTTTTTCTTTCTTTTTTTTGCTTTGAGCGGACCGGGAGACGGTGTGTGATCTTTTCTTTTGAGACGACACGCCACACGTGTATCTCTCAATATCGCCTTATCGATATCGTTTTTTTTCCTTATGCATCTTTGACCGGGTGAAGCGGAGTGGTTGGGGAGAAAGGGCTGGATTCTCCCGGTTGTCTCCGGCGGCTCTTGCAAATGAGCACGTGGCTGTTGATGTTGAAATTGCTTTTGTTTCTTTCTCTCTCTCTCTTTTTTTTTTTTTTTTTTTTCTTTCTTTATTGGCGGTTCTTTTTCTTGTGTTGTACTTCTTCTGTGTTTCGTCGTTTGCCAGAAATCGGGTTGTCTTCCAGGGGTGGGTGCTGCTGGCGATAGACTGCAGCGTACAAATAGAGGACTGCAAGCACTAAGCCAGAGGGCCCTCAATTTTTAAACACAGCGCACAAGCGCAAGCAAAAAAAAAAAAAAAAAAAAAAAACAAATAAATAAAAAAATAAATAAAGAGAAGTAGTTTTAAAACCAATATGGCGTTTTTTTATGCAATATTTTGGGTGTCTTTAACGGTACTCCTTCTTCAGTGTTGTGTGCCACAGTGGCTGACGGTGCAAGCCTCAAATGCGATGACCAACCCCGATTTACGAAAAGTCTCATTATCGCTTTTGGGGAATTTGCACTATGATGTGCTTTTCGGCAAACCGGGTGGGTATGGCGTGTGTAACCAGGGCCAGCCATCCATTGCAACGCCTGGGTGCGATTCCCCTCTGAAGCTTATCCGTTCCGCTATGCGCGATGTATCCCAGTGGAAGGATTCGTTCACATTGATTACGGGCGGTTTGCTTCGCCACGGCACAGATACGATTGCCACGACTGAAATTGAGAGCATGATGAAAGATGTGGTGGTGGAAATAGCTAATAGTAGTAGGGAAAGCCATTTAAAAAAGAAGGGAGCTACATATCCAGTAGCTCTGTCTTTTGGCGGTACGGATTTTATTCCTGCTAACTCCTTTTCTCCAGAAGGGAAGCAGCCGCATTTTACTCGACTACTAAATCTGTTGGAATTGTATGAGCTTTTAAATTCTCAGGAGAGTAAAAAGCTGGGGAACTGCGGGTACTTTTTTCGGGATTTGAATGGCACGAAGCTTCGTGTGATTTCTTTGAACACGCTGCTTTGGTCAAATGCGCTAAGACCGGGGTTTGGAGTAGGTGATGTGGATCCATGTGGGCAATTTCCTTTTCTTCAAGGTGCCATTGAGCAAGCCAAACAGCGCGGTCGGAGCGTTATCATTCTTGGTGACACCCCTCCTGTTATTAATGTAGCGGATGCTCTGCGCAAGAGCAGTGTTCAAGAAGCTGAATCTTACTGGCGTGAGGATTTTACTGAAGCATACTTTCGAATAATTGCTACGTATCGATTTTCCATTGCAGCACAGTTTTTTGGGCACACGAACAGCTTTGCTTTTGTGGATTCACCTGAGGTGGGCCCCCCGCTTTACATCGTTCCTCCTATCTCTCCAGTGACAGGCAGCAATCCATCTTACTTGCGAGCTACTTTGGACACTAATACAGGAAGAGTTGTCACGCTAAAGCAACGATACTGAGCGAGAACGG
>NW_001849267.1:43297-51981 GCF_000209065.1 Trypanosoma cruzi | reverse complement strand
TTGGTTTACTTGCGTTGAGCCTCACCATGGCAGTAAGCATCAACTCCCAGCTTAAATATGTGGTGAATCAGGCAGCCTCCGTGGAGGCAGACATGAACTGTGTCGAACGTGTGCAACACTACACGTCGAACATTGAGCATGAGGACCTCATGGAGGAGATTGATGAGGCCATTCGGGCGCTGGAAAAAAATGATAAAAAGCGGAGGGAGCGGAAGGGGGATCCCATAACCCCAGCAGGTATTACCCACGACGACGATGACACGAGTACCGCAACGGTTTCCGTACCGCTGCTAGAAGAAAGCCATGCCAGCGATGCCTCACCTGAGTTGTCCTACTCTCCTGCTGACAACAACAACCACAACGATGATAATGGCAGGAGGGAAAATGTGGCGGCGGGGTCTTTGGAGTTCCGTGATGTGACGATGCGGTACCGCGCGGGTTTACCACATGTGTTGTGCGGCTTGACCTTCACAATACCCGCCGGACAGAAGGTCGGTGTTATCGGCCGCACGGGAAGTGGCAAGTCATCGTTGCTTCTGACGCTTCTCCGCGTGGTGGATATTGAGGATGGGCAGATTGTTCTTTCGGGGCGTCCTATTCGTTCCTACAGCCTGCGTGCGCTGCGCCAACTCTTTTCGATGATTCCACAGGACCCATTGCTGTTTAACGGTAAGGTGCGTGAAAACCTCGATCCACTCAACGTCTGCAGCGACGCGCAAGTGCGTGAGGCGATACGGCTTGTAGGCATGGAGGACCGACTTGCCGCGGAGACGGATCCGCTGCAGTGCCCTGTGGAGGAGGGGGGCGCAAACTTTAGTGTTGGCCAGCGGCAGTTGCTTTGCATGGCACGGACCCTACTGCGGCGGGGTTGCAGTTTTATTCTGATGGATGAGGCTACCGCCAATGTTGACCCCACGCTTGACAAACAGATTCAACATGTCGTCACCCATGTCTTTGCGGGGCACACTGTCATTACAATTGCCCACCGCCTGCACACGCTTGCCACGTACGACGTGATTCTGATGATGGAGGAAGGCCGCGTGGTGGAGATGGGGTCGCCGTATGATCTTGTGCGCTCTGCAGACACACGGTTTGCTCAGATGGTGAGGTCTCTTGGTGAGTCCGCCATGCAGGAATTCATGGCGTCTACGCAAGCACCCACACGCTGAGAAGAGAAATATTTAGGGAAGGAGGGAGGCAACGGTGAGGCGTGTATGCTCATGCATGTAAATACAAGAAGTAGGATCGCTCCTCCCACATATACACACACACACACACAAAGGAAAAAAAAAGCAAATAAGTGAGAGATCCCGATAAAGCCAATAAAATAATAATAATAATAATGAAAAAAAAGAAAAGAAAAGAAATGATTTTATTTGGATTAAAAGGCAATGAATCAACTTTTATATTTTCTGGAGGGTTTTTTTTTTTTTTTTCTGTTGGGTGTTTGGTGTTGTTTGTTATGCTCGCATGTATCTGTTTACGGTAAGGGATAATATTCTCATTTTTTATTATTATTGTGTCTGTGTGCAATCCATGACACGTCTTTAGTGTGCGGTGGCAGCGGCCATTATTATTTTACTTCTCCCCCGTCACATGTTATTTCTAGCAGTCTTTTTTTTTTTTTTTTTCTTCCCATGTTTGTCTTCAATAACAGGGACAAATAAATATGGGTGGGGGGAATTTTTTATTTTTATTTTCTCCTTTTTTGTTTTTTTTTTTGTTTTATTTATTTATTTATTTTCTTTTTTTCCCCGTTTAGTGTTTTTTTTTTCTTTTTTTTTTTTTTTCTTCCTTTTAATTTTAAAAGTTTTTTTGGATCGTTCCGTGTGTTTCTCACCGCATGAATGCCTGGCGGGGGGGTTGTGGCGGGGGGGGAAACAGAGAGAGACTGAGAGAGAAGGAGAGGGAGGGATGATGGTCGTGTGCGTCAGCCCCAAAATAAACCCACATGCGTACATGCAAGGAAGTAAATATGGAGGTATAAAAGCAACAACGGCATTCTTCTCACGCATTTCAACAGGCCGTAAACAACAACAAATAAATAAATAAATAAATAAATAAATTAAAATAAATATAACCGAACTGAAATATTCGACGTGCGTTTGTCTGCATAGTTGGTTTTTGTTGTGTAATTTTCTTTAAGGTGTGTTTGTGGCGGCAATACTTTTTTCCCTTCTCCATTCCTTCCCCCACACCCCTTTTTTTTTTCTTTTTTCTTTTTCCCCTTTTCAATGCATGTGGTGTAACTCATTTTGACCCCTCCACACCATTTGCCTTCATTCACCTTTGGCTTTTTTCCTTTTTTCCTTTTTTTAACAACACCTCCTTCCCCCTTTCTCCCCCTTTGATACACGCATGCCCATGCAGTGAAGGGAGGCAGCCACACAATTCACACGGCTTTGCCGCTCAACAGGAAAGGAACACAAACAGCGTGGAGGCATAAGGCTGCGTAGGGACGCTCTTCCTTCATTATCAGTGTTGTCGGTATATAAATATATTTTTTTTTGTAGCATTTTCTGCTTGCGGTGCCGGGTATCTGTATTATTATCATTATTATTTTTTTTTATTTGAGGGGGGAAAAATATATATATATATATATAGCGAAGAAGAGGGAGAGGTGGAAATATCGACATCATCCGCGGGGGGATCCATACTGGGCGTGCATTCCATACGAGGCAGGAGGGGAGCGGGAAGAAAGTTTTACGAATGAGGAGGGGAAAGAGGTCGGGAACGCTCTATTCATCCCCACGGTCGGCGGCTGGGGATACGGCTTCTGTCAAAGCTTTTCCCACGTTTACTCCAGTCACTGCCTTTGCAAGAACGAGTTGCAAGGCAACATCATCATCGACGCTTGAGTTTCTGCATAGCGATCCTCGCCACGTTCGTGTTTGTGTGAACGACCTTGTGGCATTTGAGTATATAGACGAAAATCACCAATGGCAGTGGGGGCTTGCAACTGTTGCCGCCTCTCCTGCCCCTCGTCATGTGCAGCTGCTGTTATGGCGCCATGATGCCGCGTCTCTGCCCGATCCACAATCAGCAGGGAGTGGTCTTGTATCCACGGAGGAGAGGGAGAGGGTGATGGCTCGGCTCGAGCAACTGCCTCAACGGCGTGCACGTGTGAATGAGAAGATGGAGGCCATTCATAAGGCCATTGCGACAAAGCAGGCGGCGTATGTGGTCTCACGGCGGCGGATAGAGAATGCGGCGAGTGCCGCGGAGCGAGCGCTCGTAGAGGCATGTACCCGCATCCATGAGGTTGAGGCCAGAGATTGGCGCGAGACACGGTGCTACCGCAACCCACCAGAAATCGTTGTTCTCGTCATGGAGGCGGTGTTGACGGTTATCGGGGAAAAGTGTGTGTCATGGGCGCAGATTCAGAGTGTCATCCGCAGCCCGGAATTTGTGCGCACTGTGGAATTGTTTGATCCTGCCAAGATGAGTGCCGCAACAAAGGAGAAAATCCAGAGTAAGTACTTGTCAAACCCCCGGTTTACGTACGGGGACGCCATGAACGGCAGTCAGGCTCTGGGGTACCTGCAGCAGTGGGTGGTGGCACAGATGGATGCCGCAAACGCCACCGAAGAACTCGCGGAGTACGATATGCAGCACTTGAACGATCGATTTGCCATTGCCCGCATGGAAGAGCAGATCGATGCGTTCCGACAGACGCTGAGAGAATACGCCGACGAGGAGGAGAGACTACATGCCGTGCTGGAGGGCCGATCCATGCAGGTGAACAAGGAGGAGGATGGTGACAACGACGCCCAGAAAAGCTTCGGAGCGGAAGACAGGGGCACTCTTCGTGGCACAAACGTTGTCTGGACGCTCACGGAGGACACCATAGTGACATTGCGCTCCGCCATTCTTTGCAACTACGACAGGCCGGATAGCACGATTGTTCGTTTGACGGCCGGGCAGGTGCAAGAGCTGGAGGACGCGCTGAAGAAACGCGAGTCCGGCTGGAAGGATGAGCAGCGCGCAGATGCCGCACGCCGCGCGTTGCAGAACGCTTTGGAGGAACTTCGGGGGGAGCATGGCCGCAAGCTCAAACGACTCCAGGAGCTGGAGAGCAGCAGCCATGCGACGCAGCAGGAGCTCGGGGAGCGTCGGCGGGAGCTGGAGAAGCTCAACCAGGTAATCACCGAGGGCGGACTGTCGTTGCACACGCCGTGGCCATCGTCCACAAGCACCCCGTCGCACGCGACGCCGCGGAGACTTCGGCCCAATGCGTTGCAACTTCCCGTTTTCGGTCCCGCTGCCGATTCTGCCGTTCTCTCTCGTGACGGTGTGGAGGAGGAATTTGCAGAGAAGATTGCGGACCTTGAAAATCGTCTCAAGCGGGCGTTACACGAGAACCCAACGGCGGCGCAGGTGCAGCTGCTGGAGGATGACCTCTGGGCGGTGCAGGAGGAGTTACGCCACACGAAGGAGGAGCTGGACAACTTTCGCACCGCGAACGCGCCAAATTACTACACGTCCTCGGCGCTGCGGATGGAAAAGGAGAGCACGCCGGAGGCACAGCTGGCCGCAGCGCAGCGTCAAATTGAGGAACTGGAGGCGGCACTGGAGGAAGCGCTTGAACATGGCAGGCAACCACAGGGGCAACCCCTAAAAGCACAAGAGAAAAGTAACGGGAGGGGCGGGGATGGCGAGATGCAGGGACGCATTCAACGTCTAAACGAGGAACTGCAGCGGCAACGCCGGGACACGGAGGGCATCGCCGAGCGGCTGAACGAGGAGTTGCATGCGCACAAGGAGACACGACAGAAGTTGGCGGATAAGGAGTGTGAACTGAAGGTGCTGTGGGATCGTCAATGCGAGGCGGACCGCGAGAAGGAGTCCACACGGGCCGCACTGCAAGAAACTGAACGCGAATTGGAGAAACTTCGCGGTCACTTGCGTGAACAGAAGGAGGAGCTCCATGCGGCGCGCCCGAAGGAATATCGCTGGGAATCGGAGGCCAAAGCGCCACGAGGACGTCGCTCGTTACAGCTGCATGAAATTTCGGGGCGGCTGATGGACGAGGCGGGGCGACAGTCGCTTGAGGCGAAATCGACGGAGATGGTTCTCGATGAGGTTCGTGTGCTGCTCGGGAAGGGATTGACGGCTTATTAGCCACAAAACATCATTTCCCCCCTTTCTTTCCGTATTGTGTTTTTTGTTGTTTTTTCTTGTGTGTTGTGGTCATAATCATCGTTGTTGTTTTCAAATTTTTTTTTTTTCTTTTGCCAGCACCACACACACACACGCACACAAACACACGCACACACAAACACACGTGTGCCTTTTCCTTTTTTTTTTTGTTTGTTTCTCTTGTATGTGCGTGTGGGTGAGTACGTGACACAGAGCTGCGGATATTGTTTTTTTCCCTCCCTGTTTATTGATACACAAAAAATACACAAATGCATGTGCCTGCGTAAGTGCCTGTAACTATATATATATATGTGTACAATTGGGGAAGCTATTGTGATTCCCCAGTAAAGGGGGTTTCTGTTTTAATCCTCTCTTTATTTATTTATTTATTTTTTTTTGTTTCCATCATCATTCATCAAAGAGAGAAATAAGAGAAGTTGCCTCTTCTTGGCCCTCTGCATGCACGTGCTTTTTTTTTTATCCTCTCTCTTCCCTCTCTGCTCTGCAGCCATGCACAGTGTGCAACTCTACGAGCATTGGCCTACGCGGTCTGTTGGCCTCTGAATTGGCCGCTCATTGCTTGCATTTCTTTTACATGGTGCCTACTCATTTTTCTTTTTTTTTTTTCCTGTTTTTGCTTCTTGCCATCGCAACCCTGACACACATGTCACACAACGTAATAATAGGGTGCAGTGTATTGTTAGTGGGGTGGTAGCGGTGGTGGGGGGGAGGCGTATTGTGCAGCGATGCACGTTCCCCACGCCAGAGATGTCGCAAAGGCGCCCTCAGCTGCGGAAGACCCAAAAGATATGGAAAAAAATAACAATAGAAACATTAACAACAACAACAAGAAAAGGAAAAAGAAGAAAAAGAACCAGCAAGAGGCTCCACTGTCTATTGACGACGTGGAGGAGTTGAGTCGAAGACGTGAGCAGCTGCAGAGTGACTTGGAGACTTCCCTCGCTCGCATCGCGGAGATACAGGCGTGGATTCGACAAAAAAATGACGAAAGTCATGACCAGAACGCCGATGCAAAAGTCTCTCATCGACAGCAGCAATTGGAGTGCGCATTGCAGGAACTCACGGCTGCACGTGCCGCAGTGTGGGCAATGCCTGTGGGTCTATGGAAGGACCTTTACAGTTTGCGCCATCCGCCGTCTGCCGTTGCTGCGATCGTCAAGACCGCCGTGTGTTTGTTGGGCGAGCGGTTATACATGTCCTGGGAGCACTGCTGTGGCATTAGGGATTTGCGGCGGCGGATTGTGAAACGCGAGCCATCAGCCGTGACGGCTGCGGAGCTTGCGACGGTGCAGCGGTGCGATTTAAAACTTAAATGGTCGCATGATCGTGTTGTGCGTGTGCATCCGACGTTGGGGCCGCTGCACCAGTGGATCGCCGCCATGCTGAGGGCGAGCAAGGCCGCTGCGAAAGCAGGCGGCGAAAAGAAGGAATTGGGAGAGGACGGTGAGCGGAAGAGCGCCGCTGCGGCCGCCGAGACGGCCGCTCTCATGCGAGAGATGGAGGAGCACGCGGAGTACGTGCAGCTGGCGAGGGAGGAGCTGGCGGCGATTGATGCGTTGCTGCGAGATGCCACCCACGAGGCGGACGTGCATGACGCGAGTGTGGAGACGCCATGCTCGTCACCGAAGACGCGCAGCAACATGACTTTTTTGCTAACGGACGCCTCGACGAGGCCACAAACGGAGTCGTTGGCTTCCGGCAGAAGTTCCACGTTATCTGCGACAGAAAAAGGCTCCGTTAGGCAGCAGTCATTGAGACAGCAGGAGTCACGGAATGCGGATGTGGCCGATGCCGTTCGTTCCTCCACCTTCTCCTTTTCCTTTTCTTTCTCTGCTGCCGCTGCTGCTTCTACTTCTACTGCTGCTGCAGGCGTGCCTTCCGTCGTGCCCCGCTTGCGGCTCGAGTCCTGTGGTGTGGGGAATGTTGAAAGCAACACCGGCATGGCGGGGGGTGTTGTCAGGAGCGACACCCCGCGGGTCATTCGAGCGCGGTTTGAGGAGTTGCGTGCAAGTCCACGTATTCGAAGTCCGCGTTTGGGCCGTCCCGTCACTGTACACAGTGCACGCCTTGTTGAGGGCTCTACATGCAAAAATTCGAAGACTTTTCTAGATTCCGTTTCCCCATGCGGCACCGCTGCTCTCCTGCAAGAACGGGCCGATCTGTTGCAACGTGTGCACGACCTGGAGGACAGGCTGAAGGAGGCGTACCATCGCAATCCATCCATGGCGGAGTTTCAGCTCATGCGTGATGAGATGACGGCGGCAAAGCAGGAGCTATTGGCGTTGCGTGTAGAACACAGTCAGTTACTTGGACAGACAAAACGGTGCTCACTCTATAGACTCCGTGTTCCACGTGAAAACGGAGCACAGGATGAGTCATGCGATGGGGATGGTGGCGCGGCCGCCACGACCATACGGGAGTTGGAGGAGCAGTTGCGTGCGGCACACGAAAAGATTCAACAGCTAGAGGCGCAGGCCGCCTTGAATACGCTTCGGGGGATGAATGCATCCGTTTCTTCAGAGTACAGTGACCGCTTGACCCAAACAGGCGGAGACAACCCTCTTAATGCGCATGCCACTTTGCCGACGGGGGGCGGTGAGGGCAATGCGGTGAGTTGTGCCCCAACACTGCGGCAACAACAACAGCAACAAATGCAGCAGCAGAAGCGCCTGGACGATGCGCTACAGCAGTTGGAAGCGCAACGGGACGCTCTCGCCGTGTCGGAGGAGCGTCTCAATCAGGAGATGCATGCCCATCACGCCAGGCAGCAGCAGGTGCGGCAGCTACAGGAGGAACTCACGACGGTTTGGAGGCGACTAGAGAGCGCGGAGCATCAACTGAGGCTGACGCTTGAAGAGCGTGATGACAAAATGGAGGGACGGGGTGGTGTTGCCACTCGTCGTTCAATGCCGGGGGAGTCACGAGATGTTGCCGCCTCGCTGCATTACGAATTGAAGCAACTCCATCAGCGCGATGTGGCGAACCAACAGACGATTGAGCGGCTGCGCGTCGAGTTGGCCACACTGAGGCGGCGTCGGGCGGAGGAGCGTCAGCGGCAGAAGGAGCTGCGTGCTGCACGAGCCGCCATGTTGGAGCGGCTTGAGAAGACTTTTGCCGAGGCGTTACGGCGGCAGGACTGCAGCATGCGGGCCATTCCACAGGCACTTGCACGTGCGCGAAATGAGTTGGGGCAGCTCAACATGCAGCGGAGCTAAGAAAGCAACAACAACAAAAACAGGGAGTTGGAGACGAATGGAGAGAGGGGAGAGAGGATTTCGTGTGTAATGGGTTTGGAAGAGACTTGATAATGATCCCCTCCCCTCTTCTTTAGTAGTTCTACATTTATTTAAGTTTTTTTTTTTAGATTATTATTTGTGTTGTTGGCAGATTATTGTGTTTTGTATAAATGTTTTTGCTTTCTTTTTTTTTTTCTTTTTTTCCCTCTTTTCCCTCTCTCTCTCTCTCTCTATTTCTTTTTCTTTTTTCATGTATGCATCATATTTATTGCGCGAGTGGTTTATGAC
>NW_001849267.1:11037-43197 GCF_000209065.1 Trypanosoma cruzi | reverse complement strand
GTCTTTTCTTGTTTGTGTCTCTCTGTTGTTGCTCAGTTGTAGAGGATGTCATCAGGAGAAGAAGAGGGTTCAATCCCCCCACAGGAAGGAGGCGACGACAATACGGACAGAGTAGTCACAAGGGGAGACGGTAATGTGGAGAGGCAAGGGGAAGTTGACACCCCGCCAGCAGTTAAATGCCGACGTCTCTCTGACTTGAGCGTCACGACTACAAGCAGCGACAGTGGCAGTAGTGTCATAACGTTAAAATCTATTGAACAAATGCCCTCAATAGATCCGAGCAAAATGGACCAACCGCCGTCCCGCGGTTCCGCAATCTCACCTAACCCCGGGAGGGCGTTTGAGATTGCGCTCTTGCACTTACCCAGCGAGGGTGAGATGGCCGCTTTGCCCGAGGCGTCACTCCCGCATCGTCCATTTTGTCCAGTACTGCGAGCGGAGTCTATAAACGGCATGGACGCCACTGCGTCTCCCGCCACATGCGCTGCAGTGCAGGGCAACGCAGCGTGTGCCACGTTGAAATCATGCCAGGAATTTAGGGAAAATGGGCCGAGCGACGTGAATACGGGGGCGGGCCCTGCTGCAGGCCCCGACAGGATGGCGGCTGCAGTGGACCATCCACCGGAGCAGAGCAACGAGAAGATGGGTGGGAACGAAATGGAGAGCCATGACGAGAGGCCGTCGGAGCAAATGCCGAGGCCGGGCTCCGCTGGAGAGATTGAACCTCAGGATAGGGCGAATGAAAGTGCGTCGCCACCGTTGCCATCACCGTTGAATGTAACTTCAAAGCCGCGTGAGAAGATCCTGTCGTCTCATTGTCTGGACGGATCGGAGGCGAGCGAGGTGCGGAGGAGTGTCACGCTGAATCCCACAGACATGCCGCCACCATCGAATGTGGTTGGCAATGCGTCATTCAGCAACGGCAGTTCGGTGGAGATGGAGAAGAAATCGTCGAGTTCACTTCCCCGCTTCAGAGCGAGTAGCATAAAAAAAATAGCACTCCACCAGGATGCTCTGCCTGGTGAGGAAATTAAAATAGAGCCGGTGCGTAGCTCCCTCACAGAGAAGCAGCAGAGGACCCTACGACACGCACCTCCGGCGTTGACACGGTACCACACTCCACCGCCACATCACATGCTCCTCAGCGCCTCGTCAGGCAGGAGAAAAGGAAGGCGATCCAAGCAGGATGCGTTAACGGGGATGCCCCTGGACGATGGAGAGGGCTCGACAGATGTTCACGTCGTATCGCTTGAGTCAGGGTACACGAGCCACAATGAGGAAGCATGCACATCACCTCAGAAATTAGGAGGGCGGGAGGTGGATCACGCGCCGCCGCCCGTGGAGGATGTGAAACAAACCGAGGGGCCTGTACGTTCTGCCATTTATGACCACCCAGAGGAGAGAGAGCCGCAGAATGAGATGGGCAACCGCGAAATACAACGCCGGCTGAGCGATTTTATGGGGGCATTTCAAGATTCGTCCCAGAGGAATTGGGCGTCTGTTTTGTCAATTTCTCCACAGGCCTCTCAAGGAATTGTACGTTCTTCTTCGTATACTGCTTCCATATTCAAGAAACGGCGGTCATTGGACAATAGGCGGTCAAGCGATGGCTCGGCGCCACTTGTGCAGAGCATCAAGCATTTGGCGTCCACAGAAACTCTGGAACAATGCCCACTGTGCATGGGGTCACCCAATACTCTTGCTGAAGTAGCCACCCGCATCTCTCAGATCCTTTTGGATGTTCCGAATGACGGTCCCAATGACGCATTTCCCTTGCCTGAGGTGACTTCAAAACCATTCGGTCGGCTAAAATCCGAGGAGACGTCTCCTCTCATTTTTTTGGCTGCAACTGAGGTTCATGGGCCCACGCCACCGCCAGTGACGACAGAGGTCAACTTTTCACCATCACCATCACCTCCACTGAGCGTCCTTGAAGATGAAGACTCAAATTTACAGGAAGCGGACGTTAAGACGGGATTTACGCCACCATGTAGGGCTGATGACGCATATTTGGGCAACTTGCTTCCAGGCACCATTGCTCCTTTCGCCCCGGCGCCGTTGTCTTGGCACCGCCGCGTCCGCAGCACTGTCGCATGGCTTGGGGACTACGATGATGACAAAATTTTCATTTGCTCACCAGCAGACCCATCACTAGCGTTGCCACCATCTGACTTTGCCGCCAATGCCACCTACCTTCCCAAGCAGAAGGAAAAGCACACGGAGGGTTCCACTGTCAGTGAGAGCACCGGTGAAGAGGATTTGCTTGAGGGATTCTACCCCGGGCCGTACAAGGTCGAACGGGAGCATCGTTTTTCCAGTGGTGTCGTTTTTATCTTGGAGAGAGAAGACTGTTTTGCTTGTAGCGACAACAACAACGAGGGTGGGGACGTGACAAACGACGTGCGGCGTAGTAGACGCACCTCGGCGGTACCTCAAGTTGTGCCGATGAAGTCACCGATCATTTGTTCTCCACACAACAAAGAGGTATTTAATCAGCATTCCACGTTGCCCATACCGCAGCAGGATGGCGGCTGGCAAAATGTAGAAGACGCTGACGACAATCAGGGGCAGGAGACGAAGAAGAGTCTGCAGCGCCATAGTCTTTCTATGGATCAATACGCCTCTTTGAGTTTGTCCAGCATTTATCGCCCAACTTCCCACAAATACGCACCGGATCCCAACAAGATGTTCTGCCCAATAACCAACGTCTTCCGGCTGCGTCAGCATTTTCCAGACTCGTCCACTACGACAAGCGATGATGATGAGGATGGTGAGTTTGGCTGCGATGGTGGCTATAAATTCTCTGACTATGGATGGGAAAGGGAATAGAAGGACTGGTGAATGAGGACAGTGGATCGCATGGCACCTCCATTTGAATTGAAATGGGTGCTTTTTATTACTGAGTGCTGTAAAAGCTAAGAGGGCGAGAAAGTGGGAGTCGGCATGACCTCAATTAAGGAACAAATGGATTGTCTCTGGTGAAGGAGTGACTCAAGCAGCCCCCTTCTTCTTTCTCCCCCTCCTCAAAAAGAAGAAGAGAAACAGTGACATCCATGGGGCAATTCTCCCACATAATTTACACAATGTGTCTGTGTCTGTGTGTGTGTGTGGGAGTTGTCTGCGCGTGCCTCTTTACATGCCGGTAGGACAATTACTGAAGACCTTTCATTGTTATCATTCTGTATATGTATATATATATGCATATGCATGTGTTTTTGGTAAACATGTTTCAATAGTACTTTTTTTTTCTTTTTTTTTCTTTTGTGTGTCTGTCCAATTCATCGTTGTATAATTTCCATTTCAAAACTAAAGTTTTAGTCGCCTTCACACCTCTCCCCCCACACACACGTGGAGGGCGGGGTGGGAGGCTTTATTTGGACCTGCACTCTTCCCACCGTTTTATTTTTATTTATTTATTTATTTTATTTTGTTTTGTTTTTTGTTTTTGTGGTACTTTTCATGAAATGTAGACAATAAAAGGAATCATCATGAACACTCGATTGGCTGCTGCATAAATATTTATGCGGTTATAATGACATGATGGAGAAAATGTAATTGTGTTTTTCTTTTTTTTCTTTTTCCTTTTTTTTTTTCTTTTTTTAAATTATTAATAATTAATTGACTGGTGAGGCGTTGATTATTATTATTTTTAGTTGTTGTTGTTGTTTTTGTTTTCTTGTGTGCCTATATGTATATTTATGTGCCTTATAGGCTTTACGTCCATGTGCGTCTCAGTTTTACCGTAAATTGGGTGTTTACCGGGGGAATCATCTTAGCGATGGGTGGAATGGGCGAAGTGAACGTGTAGAAGACATCCCAAACGGTGTTTTATTATTTATTATTTATTTATTATTTATTATTTATTATTTTTGACAAAAGACACAAGTGAACGTATACACCATTTATAGGAGTAATGTACTCGGTGCATATGTGCATACACATGTATATATATATATATATATGTATATGTTTGACTGTAGTATACACAAATCACTTTCTTTCTTTTTTTTTTTTTTTCATAGTTTTTTTTTTCTTTTTTCTTTTTGTATACCGCCATGTCTGCAATAAGAAAGCACGAATGCATGCAAATGACATGTTATTTTTTTTTTTTTTGTATGTGTGCGTGTTGTGAGCCCACTTTTTATTCCTTTTCTTTTTTTTTTACATCAACGCCGCTTCAACGTCTCGGTTTTATTATTATTATTTTTCTTTGTGTGCATCTCTGCGGCAGAAAAAGAGGGGGAGGCCGCTGTCGACATGGCTTTACAACATGCATGTATGTTGCATACATATGGATGCTGTGACACATATGAGTGGCCTTCTTTTTTTCTTAATTTATTTATTTTTTTTTTGTTTTCATTGCAGCAGGGAAACTATCGGAGACACACGAGATTTGTGGAGCGGAGCACAAAAAAAAAAAAAAAAGAAAAGAAAAAATAAAATAAAAAAAAAGACCAACAGGCATTTAGGAATAAAGTGGGATAATTTGCATAGATACATACATACATGCATACATACCGGGAGGGAGAAGAATTTAACATGGACACTGTTGGGACGAAACCCAACACATCCCATGACGACAATGCCACACAGCATACTCGCCGTGTGATGTTTGCCGATGAGGTGGAGGCTCGTCTCCAGAGCAAAAATAATCATCACAGCAACGGTGAGGACGACGGATGCACACAACAGCACGTGGAGACCGCCACACATGCCGCAGTGGGCCATCCGCCAGCAGGGGGAGAGACGCAGTGCGGGAAAAACGAGCAGAAGGGCCGAAAGGGCAAAAACAACCGACGTCAGCGCAGGCACGGCGGCCATGCAAAAGCGACAGCGGCGTTAGTGGAGGCGATTGAGCTTGACGAGGAACTCGAGGAGAACTCCAATCAACTCCTTGACGACTACGCCATGCTGCTGGCAGCGGATGAGAAAGCCAAGCGGCTTTCCGTGGAGGTGCAGCAGCTGCGGGAGCAGGAGGAGGTGTACAAGACACACCGCGCCCTGAAGACGATGCGGCTCAACCAGGCCGTGGCGGAGCAGCCAAGGCGCCACGAAAATACGGAAAGCGGCTCCAGCAGGGACAACCACCGCGCGGGGACAACTGACGTGGCGTGCGGGGACAGCACCCCGCTGGTGGAGCGGCCGCCACCGCCGCCGGCTGATGAGCGCGACGCAAATATTTCTAAAGCCCCGCCGGCAGCGAGTGGATTCTCCAAGTGGGCCACGACACTTTTGGCGGCACTCACAAAATACGGCACCGCGTGTCGTCATCATGTGTGGAAGCTACTTTTTTTTTTCGTCCTCGTGTTTGGCCGGAGACTTCTGCTTCGGTCATCCCCGTCGGCATGCATTCCCGCACGGCATCCATCTGCGCCTGTGTGAACACGCACGGGGGAAAAACAAAAAAAAAAGTTCAGGAGCACCCCGTTCATGGAGACGAGGCCAACGGCAGCAAAGAAAAAGGAAAAGAAAAATCAAAAGGAGAGAAACAGGGCGTCTGCAACGTATTTTATTTTGGAATCTTCTATGCCATTCTATGGCGGTGTGACGGTGTGGCCCAACAATTCCTTTTAAATTCGGGGGGAGAGGGGCGGAACAACAGGAAGGGAGCATCACCCATCGTCCTCCCTTTGCGGAGCATGCATTGGCAGTTGCATCCGGCCTCATATGGGGAGGAGACAAGGAGCAAAGATTACACGACTGGACGGGACTCTGAAAATAATAATAAATTTTTTTTTTTTATGGGAAGAAAATGTTTCTTTCTTGCCCTACCTTTGTTTCTCCATGTGTATACATGCATACATATTTATACATGGATAGTATATTTTTTTTAGACCCCCTCCCCCCTCCCCCCTTTACAACGCAAACAACTACAGAATGCAGGCAAAAACACGGAAAATTGGTAATTTTAAATGCCAATACAGCAGTTAATTAATTAATTATTTAAACCTGTATACATTTGCATATATTTTTGCCTTTTCTTTACATTTTCTGTGGGGAAAATAAGGGGGGAAAGAAAAGGTACAAATTGAGGCTTTTACAACGATAGGTGGCTTCAAAATCTCACGATTCATGCGAGACAAACAAATTCAAATAGCCTAGGCGTTTTTTTTGTTTGCTTATGTTTGCCACAGGTGTGCGTCTTTAAGTGAGTGGAGGCGTAACAACCAAATGAAAAGTTGCTCGGCACGATATGTGCACGAATGATTCGTTGTTGGCCACTTCAATCAAGGCTTACAAGGCCGGGATGGTGACTGCATTGTGATCGCGCAGCCACACGGTTGGCTTTGGGGTGAGGCATGGACCCCATGCAGCCGGTACTCGCCGCTGTGACAGCCGACATCCGCACGGTGATTTTCCAGTGCATGCAGACGGACCTCGACGTCCCTGCTGTTGTGTGGCCTGTAGGCGACGAGACGCCGCTGGATGCCTGGCCACTTCTGCGGCGGCAAAGGTTACTGGCTTTGAGTCCCTGCACCGGTTCGGCGAAGGCGCGTTACTGGGAGTCGCACCTTTACTTTTTTTTTGCACGAAACTCATTTCTGGACTGTACGCTTACATTACGCACGCTGCTGCATAACTGCGTGTGTACTGTCTTGACTACGTGTATTGGACGGATGTTTCCTGCATGCACGGGGGCATGCTGTTGCTTTTGGCTTGACGAAAGGAATGGGCTTCGTGCTGTGTGGGGCTTTCAAGCTACTCAGTACGGGGGCTTTTTTGCCGCTGCTTATTTGCAGTCTTTTTTTTTTTGTTTTTGCGTTGCCGGACGTTGATATCATTTGCTTGGGTGGTTGCCTGTTCTTGTGCAGGCGGCTTGCGACCTTGCCCTTTCCTTTCGCCGATTCTGGAATTCCTTGTGCCGCAAGCGCGCAGTACATGTTTTGGTGCGGTTTAAATCCTCTACGCATGCCACACTTACCGTTCTTCTTTTACTCTTTTTTTTTTTTTTTTTGAAGTTTTGGGGGCCGACAGTTTACGGCGCGACGGATGGAACGGTGCTGAGGGGCCTCTTTTTGAGTGCCGATGGAAGTGATTTTGTCTTTTTTTTTCTCCTTCCGTTTGTTTGTGTGTGGCTGCATTTTCTTTTTGGTTGATTTTGTCTTTCCGCCACTTCATTGCTGGATGGATGCCGACCGCAGTGCCGCTGCTGCGCATGCTTGCGTGCGATTTTCACGGGTGTAGCGAAGTGAACGTGGTGCATGGCTCTCATTGTGGATGGCGTCTTTTCTGCTCCTGTAACCTTTTTTTTTTTTTTGTACATGCATGAGTGCGTATCCACATATATGTGTTTCCTTCTCATGTAAATAAATAAATGAATTAATTTATATATGCATGTCCTTTTCTTTTCTTTCCTTTTCTTTTTTTTTTTTCTTTTGCCGCAAAAGTTGTCTTTGAGTGCATTTATTCACTCAATAACGCTCATAGAGGGGGCGGTTACACGTGTTATCACGGATTGTCCGGGTCCCACGGTCCTGGCCACTTTTCAATGAATTCCATCCACGCGCTGCTCGAGCTGGGGGTTCAGCGAAGGAACGTGGAACGCGAGTCGAGGAATGCGAAGAAGGAAAACGGCGAGGCAACGAAGCAGCGGGCGATGGGTATTGTGAGCGCCATTGAGGCCAAGCAACAAATGCTACTCAGGTCGTTGGCACAGCGCTTCGTGTACCCCGCATCGGAGTACCCGCCGACAACTGAACTAGCGGAGTTGTCGGATGTATTCACAAATCTGCTGCGGGATGTCGTGGAGCAGGGAAAAATTTTTTTATTGTACAATTGTTCTTCAGACGCCTGCGAGGCCTGGCGATGCACGTGCGCCAAGGAGGGTGCTGGCGAGGTTGGCGACTGCAGCAAAGGACGTCAGCGCGGTGAAGAGAATTGTCGTCGGTGTTCCACCTCCGGTCGGGGTTTGTTGGACGTTCTTGGCAGAATTTCGGCGAAGGTGCTGCACGAGAGCCACGCAGGGGCGAGTTCATGCGTCGACAACATTCCATTAATTGAGCAGTGGGATGCGGAGCTGCAGGCCGCACTGCACCATGTGGGGGACGTCGTTAGCCAGGCTCATACCGAGATGCTGGTCGTGCTTGACGCTCTGAGCGATGGCCGGTTTCCGTACCTGACAAGCGGCAGCTCCACGAAGGAGAGCCCGCCGCTGTGGACGGAGATTGTCCGTCTGTTTGAGGACGCATTTGAATCTGTTTTGACGGATGTAGTACGGCTACTGCTGTGGTGCATTCACCAGCATCTCTTAGGCCGTGGTGGGCTGGCAGCTCGCCCACTGTTTGCGGTCAAGTCTCACTGGTCGTATTCCGCTTCCAGTGTCGTCACGTGCCCGTTGCCGTCGGAGTTGCACGAGCGCCTCATGCGAAGATGGAAGAAAGAGCTGATATGGATTGTGGTGCCTGAGTTTCGCCTGAGCCAAATGACGAAGCGGTCGGTGCCGATGTTAGGACGCGTCAAGCGACCGATGCTGCGGACCATGTTTATGGAGGATTCAGCGAATAATCGTCTGTGGGAGGCGTTGCACTACGCCACAATCCAGCGTTGTGACGAATTGCAAGAAACCGTGAGGGGTTTAACCAACACGTATTCCTTTTACTTTTCTCACGAGGAGGAGTACTACCCCCAGTTGGGTGCTCAGCGTCTGCGGGAGTTGGTGAATACAGTGCGGAGTTATGGCATGAATGGCGTGAAGCACGCTGGCGCCGGAGCATTTGTCGTGCAAACGGAGGTTCTGCAGCAGGTGGCGCTCAGCAAATTAGAGCCTGCATTGAAATCCGCACTGGTGACTACAGTGCCAGCGACGATGCGTGGCGATGAGGGAATAACGGTGTTCCGCTGGAAGGCACTGATAGATGTAAAAGATGACGCGTCGCCTGCGGGTTCGCTGAGCAATCGACTTAACGCCTTTCGTGCGGGGCGGAAGGTACTCAACAAGTACGACAAGGGCCTTGAGCCGTTAGCGCACACGCAACGATTTTTGGAGGAGCAGCGGGCAGAGGTGAAACGCATGTGTCAAGGAAGGGGCACGGCATTGGAGGAGGGAGACAAAACGCAGGCCGAGACAAAGCAGAGCAATGGCAACGGCTCTACCGAAGATAACAATAGGAGTGCTGCGGTGGCTGCGTCTGCAGCTGTTTCTAGGCGGTATAATAACAGGTTTGCTTCTTCATCGATTTCACCTCCCATACTCAACAAATTGGGTAAACAGCCATTGGCCGCTAACGCCATGGCCATAGGGAAGAAAATAGGCTATGAGACGACCCTGCCGGCGCGGGTACTTCCAAGTTCCGCCTCAACGACGACACAGAGCACACATGAAGAGAAAACGCCACCAGGCTCCACAAGCCATGTATCCCCCTTGCATCCACAGAGCGGCAGTGGTAGGAAAGGGGGATGGAACTTCTCATCAGGGCACAGTTCTGAGGTACGCCTACCGACTTTGAGGAATTACACGCCTAGCTCTAGTCAGCAGTTCATCAGGACTAGGCCGGCATCCAGGGAAGCCATTGCACAGAATGGGCGTGAGGAGCAAACAGCACCCGTCATGAGCTGCGTTGACATTTCCAAGCAGAGTGGCGAGGAACAGAAGAGGCCGGCGTCTAGAGAAGCCATTGCAGAGAATGGGCATCGGGAGCAGCCGACGCCCGTCGCGACCAGCGTTTCCAGCGGCGTTGAGAGGGATTTCGCAGACGACCCGGTGGCCGCAGAGCCTGACCCACTTACCGCGAATTCTACCCTTAACTCGCCCCCGAAAACAGCTTTCGTAAATGCCGCTGCTGCAGAGTCGGCAAAAAGACGAGTTTTGAGTCTAAAGAAGGTGTGCCCGTTTCTCCCAGAAGTGCCTTTTTCAGGAATTTTCCTTGAGGATCTGAACCTTACTGACCCGCGCGTGGAGGCTGCCATGAACCGTATGCGAGCCGTGCGTGGCAACGCCTCAGTGACGCGGGACTATCGCTCGATTGCACTGGTGGAAGACTCCCTCTGTGCCGTGGTCGAGTCCATTGCCGAAGAGATGTTTAATGCAACGTCGCGAATGCTGTCGCGTTACCCATTTCTTGAAAGCCGCGTGAGAGGGGTGCTACTTGGGAATATTCCCGAGCTGGAAACGGACGAGGACATTCAATCGCTGCTCATGATACGCCGCGACGCAGAGAGGGCGCGGAGGTCAACGGCGAGCATTGACAAGTGCCTGCGGGAACGTGCCGAGGCGTTGATAAACGACATTCCGTACGTTGTGGAACCTGAGCGCTGCAGTGCACACCCATTTTTGCTCGCGGAGCCTTCTGCTTCCTCTGCCACTTCTTACCGCTCACGCGATGAGAAGGCGAATAGCGATGGGGACGACAGCAGAGCGACGCAAAGGGTGGGATTACAAGTGACAACCCCACCGGGGCCGGATGCCACGAGTGAAGTGGACAAAACACCACAGGCAGAAACGGTTTTAAACGATGGGGAGCCACACCGCGCCATGGACGGCAGGGAGGAGCAGCCACGGCAGTCAAATGGGCAGGAGCAACCGATGGGGGCGGTGGTAAAGCCGATGACAACGGGTGTTTCCACGTCGCAACCCCTTGCAGCAGACCCCGGGCAGAAAGTCGTTGAAAACAACGGCGAATTGTCTTCTGAAAGGCCCTGTGAGAGTCATTTACCGCAACGTTCATCGTTTGCCAGGGCACGGATGGGAGGTGGCGCTCCGGCATGCTCTCAGACCGTTGTTCAAGCAACGGAGGAGAAACAAAACTTCTCGATACCACGAGTCTTTGTCGCGGACACTCCTTTGCCGGCGGGAAGAACAGGCAGGGCGAGTGAACAAGTTCAGTTATTGTCATCCAAACCACCTGTTGGGCAGGTTGCAAATGCGTCACGGGAAAATCCAGTGCCGCCTTTCTACAGGCAGGGGGGAAAGTCTTTTTCTCTGCCTCTAGAAGAGAAACAGGGCACGAATGAGGTCGTGCAGAGAGCACCTCACGGAATTCCCACATCCAACAACATACAGTCGTTGACTGATTTCTCCATTGAAAATCAGAAAATGACTCCCTGCGGCCCAACGTTTGGTACCGTGAGGCGCTTCCTAGAGTCTGAGCGTCAGGAGCTGGAGAGGCTGGAGTCTATTCTTGGAGGGGTCCGCCGCGCTGGCATGGGTTTGAAAGAGGGCAAAGGACTACCGAAAGTGGACGCCGCAAAGCAAATGCCCTCCGAGGAAGTGGGAAAGCGGAATTCAGCGGAAGGTATGCAGCAGGCCGCGGGGAAATCGCAGACGGGGCTTTCGAAAAAAACCTCCTTGTCGTTTTCAACAACACCTAACGTATCGGCTGATGGAAACGGGTCGGTGGGCCTCTCAACGCCGCAACCCGCCGCCGCAAGGCGGGAGTGCGCCCAGTTGGGTTTGTTATTTGAGCAGCTTCCGTACATGCGGAGAAGCAACGAAGGAAATGAGTTATTGCGTAAACTTATTGAAGAGCGACGGCGAGTGTCCGAGGCGCATTACACGCGCGAACGGGATTTGGTGGCTTTGCAGTCGCGTCAATTGAAACGAAGTTCGCACAGCCCACTGCCAATGCGCCCCAATTTCCTTGCAGAAGTTGCTGCGAGATCCTCGTTGGGGGCAGCCGTGCCAAATGGCGCCGACGGTGGGCAGGCACGATTATTGCCATCTCTTTCACAAGGGCCGTCTCATGACAGCTGTGCCACACAACAACAACAAGAACAACAGCAGCAGCAACAGCAGCAACAGCAGCATTCGTATGGCAATCAGCGGTCGACGTGGGGACGATACACCATTGAGCGAAACCCTCCGACAAGCGTGACGGTGCAAAGGCGTCTTTCAGGCTCCCCGGGGCTTTCGCAACAAAGTAACGAGGACCGCATGCGTTTCCCCACGATCAGCGTGGGTATTTCAGCCGACCACATATCACAGGCGCCAGATAAGACCGAATACGAGAAGTCATCTAATAACCACATAGGAATGAGCCATAAGTACATGTTACTATGCCGCCAAGCAGGGATTAAGCCAAACAGTATGTTGTTGCGTGCCCTCCCTGACACGCAAGGTGTGTCTGTGAGTCGTGTTGACACCTCTGGGAACTACATCGGTCCCAAGGGCCTTATGCCCCTTCTGCAGGTGTTACGCGACAACACTGGGTTGAAGTATCTCAACCTAAGCCACAATAACTTGGAGAATGACGAGGTGATTGAACTGGTTAGTTTCCTTATGAATCCTAGCGGCGCGTCGCTGCAGTCCCTAGACCTTTCCGACAACCCTGTTTCCCTGGCAGGGGGTGCCGCAATTCTGCGACTTGCTCAGGCGAGACCCTCTTTGCTCTCCGTTCGGTTGAGGGGGACTCTTGTCCCGCAGCCGGTGATCCACAGCATCGAGGAAGTTTGTGACTCCAATCGTGCCAGCGCTTCTTAGAAAATTCTTGCGTCTTCCCCATTGAAGGATAAAAGAAGAAAATCCGCAACGGGGGGGAAGAAAGATATGGAGGGAGAAATGACCAAAATGCTTACATGTAGCTACGTTGATATGTTTATTTATGATATCAAACTCTTTCTCTCTCTCTCTCTCTTTTTTTTTTTTTTTTTTGAACGCCTCCTGTATGTTTTTTCTTCAGTGAGGGGAGTTTTACACTTCCGATTTATTGGCGGTGGTGCTGATGCGTGGGCTTTTGCGTCATTATATCTGTAATTGTCTACAACTAGGCTTCTTTACTTATTATTATTATTTTGCGATGTAAATTAGATTGAAGAGAATGGATTTAAAAACAAATGACAAGTGAGTGAGAGGGAGAGAGAAAGAAAGAGAAAGGAAGAGGAAGAGGAGGAGGGAGAGACGCCGCATTATTTAACACTGTGCTCTCACTTGCTTTTTTTTTTTTTTTTTTCTGCTTCTGTGAGTTTATTATTATTTTTATTTTTGTTGTGCGCGTATGCGTTTGCGTTGAATGAGGCGCAGTTGCAACGACATTTTTATTACAGTGAACGTTGTTGGACGGTGTGGAATTCCCTTTTTGTAGTCTACTGAGAGAAGGAGAGAAGGAAGAGGCAGAGGGAAAGCGAGGCGTTGGGGACGTTCACTGGGCAAAGAGCTTCAAGGAGGGACGAACACAACGGCGATGGGAATTTCTCACTTTTTTTCTTTTCTTACATGTGCTGCTGCTTTTTATTTATATTTATTGCCGCTGCGCTGCACCGCTACCACCACCTTCTTCTGTTTTTTTTTTTTTTTTGTGTGTGTCTGTGTGTGTGTGTGCTTTTCCTTCTTTCTATGGGGGGCACGTCGTTCTGGCACAATCAAAGGAAGGAGGGAAGAAGGGCGGCGAGTAAATGCTTCCTGGGCGACAGGGCGGTGGAAGCTCCAACTTTTTGGTTGCCGTCCGCTGTCGACATCTCGATGCCCGAGAGGAGGCCGCTGCGTCGCTGCGATTTGCCCGACGAGGGGGCACACGTCTTCATTGCGTCTTTTTGAACCGCCCCGCTCCGTCGTCACTGACCCCTGAGGCAACAGCAGCAGCTTATTTCCCAAGAGGAGGGGGGTCGCGGGCGAGCGTTGTGCTTGTTGACCCGGATGCCTGCACCGACTTTACCGCGAAGGGGAGGAGCTCTGTTGTCTTGGCGGAGGGACCATCGCTGCTGATGCAGTTGGGCGCAGAAGAACTGCAGCGGGTGCTGACCGGACACGATGGAGTTCGTTGCTTTAACTTTGACGAGGTGTTTCCACCTGCAGTGACTAATGAGGAGATTTACACTGCACTTGTGCAGGGATTAGTGATTGCTGCAGAGAATGGCTACAACGGGACAGTCTTTGCGTACGGTCAGACAGGGACGGGGAAGAGCTACACTGTATTTGGTGAAAGGGACAATGGGGTGCCTGGGTTATGCACCCTCGTAGCGGCCGATCTGTTTGGCCAGCGTAGCCGGCCCGCGTGGCTTCACGACACATGTGTCCCTGTAAGTGGTGTGGGTGGCCCCTCACAGCAAGGGAGGGAATCAAAAAGGATGGTATTTGTGTCGTTTATTGAATTGTACAATGAGCGATTGCGTGACCTACTCGTTGATCCGGCTACGGCCACACAGGCAGCGAGTGCGCCGAGCCAGAAGGAGGGAAGTCGGGGCAGACGTCTTCTTTTTTCTCGGTATGATGACTTAGACATTGTGGAGCATCCCGTGCATGGCGTACAGGTGCCGCATGCGAAAAGTATCCGTGTACGTTGTGTGGAGGAGCTGGAACGGCTTTTAGAAGAGGGCGACCGCCGCCGCACTAAGGCCTCCACGGCTAGTAACAAATTGAGCTCACGAAGCCACGCCATTCTGCAGTTTACTGTGAGACTTTGCATGGGTGCGGCTGGGGATCAGGGGGATGCGTGTTGTACCCGACACATTGTGGCGGACCGAAGCGAGACGCAGGCGTTGTGTTCATTTCTTACGGCTAAGCTGTGGATGGTGGACTTGGCCGGTAGCGAGCGGGTATCGGGATTTGAGAGCCTTACAACTGCTGTCGCTACGGCTGGAAGTGTCGCTCACGGCACCTGCGGCGTGCCCCACCAGCGGGACAGTCGTCGTAGGGAGGGGTCAAACATTAACCGAAGTCTTCTCGCGCTGGGCAACTGCATCAAAGCATTGGGAAGGGCCTGCCGCCAGCAGCAGCAGCAGCAGCACATGTACACAGCGTCTGGTGACTCTTCGTCGTGCACTTTCCATTCGTTGAGGCATCAGAAGCAGCACGCCATTCACACCGGATACAAAACGGCCGCATTTGAGGTTCATGTTCCGTACCGTGACAGCAAGCTGACGCGTTTGCTTAAGGACTCTCTTGGCGGCAACACACGGACTGTCATGCTAGCCACCATCTCCCCGAGCTGCACCTCCTTTGAGGAGACGCTCTCAACGCTGAAGTATGCCTCTCGGGCGCGAAGAATTACGCGTCAGGTGCGCCAAAACATTCTTGTGGAGGCAGCGGACGGAGAGGAAGGGGAGGATCGAAATGATGAGGGGGAAAAAGAAGAGGAACTGCCAGAGACGGTACATGGCGGTAGTCGTGGTGCATCGTCGGACGGGAACGGAAAATGGGCGTCAGAGCGCGAGTCAAATCATCGGCTGCGGCTGCTGGAGCTTGAGGCAGAGGTGCGCTGTTTGCAGACGCAGTTGCATGTAGCGCGGGCTGCGGCAAGGAAGATGGGACTGCCGCGATCCATTGAGGACGACGTGAAGGAAGTCGCGCCTGTTGTTTCCACAACAACCGCATCGTCGGTCGTATCTGACGGTGAAAGCGGCAAACTTATGGAATTGGATCGCTGTTGGGAAATTTACGAACAGACACGATGTGAACTGCAGGCTCTTGTTCGTGAGAGGGCGACGGCCTCTGCAAGGCGGGAAAATGGCTTAGGAATACCCCGAGACCTGGGAAACAAAGGACCCATCCGAGAGCTGCTGCGGCAGGAACGGAAGAATGCTCTGCTGTGGGAGCGGCAACGACGCATAGATGCATTTTTGTTGTAGATGACTTCAACATGTACTTCAAACGTACACTGCAGCATCACTGAGGAAACTTATTCTTTTTTTTTTTTTTTTTTTTTTGATTGACCTTCTAATTCATATAAATATTTATTTATACTCTGCTGCCGGTCATTTTTTTCCTCTATATTTTGCTCAAGACATCTTCTGTTTGTCAAGGCAAAAAACTAGGGAGATTTTTTTTTTTTTTTTTTGGTGCGGATTTCTTCATTCTCCCTTTATCTCTCCGTCTATATATTAGATGCGTACTCCTAGGAGCGGAGGATAAACGATAATTACGAGAGATGTGTGCACAGGGAAGTACGTAAGTAACAGTCACCATTACAAGCTGATATTTTATGAGGCGTTCAAGTGGGAAAAAAAAAAAAAAAAAGAAGAGGCAGCGGTCTGCCTTAGGCTTTACCGTTGTGGTTTTTCTTTATTATTGGATGTTATCTCATCAATGTGCACAATGGGTTTCAGGCCAGTTGCCAATTTGGGGCTTTGGATTTCCTCTTGCCACTCTAGTGAAGGAGTTGGTGATTGAGAGGCCGCAGCCGAGAAGGGAGCAAAGCTGGGCGAAGGAGATGGGGCTGAATGGCACACAGGAGTGGGAGGAGCATAAGGTGAGCAAACACCGCTGCCTCTCGGGTAAACGCGGTGAAGACCTTTGTTGGTGTTTTAATGGTTTATTGACCCGTGCGACAGAAGCATTTTTTTTTTTTTGAGCTTGGAGGGGCTCGATGGGAGTTTTTCTTCCTTCACGTGCTTTTTTATTTATTTTGGGAGTTGTTTCCTCAACTGGAGCGGTCTTGTTATTGAGGCTGCGGTGTGGTTTCCCTCTTGCGGGGGAACAGGTGAGATACGTCACCTGAATTGACTGCAGGCCTTTCGGTCAGATTCTGGAGTTTGACGCACAAGAAGATAGTGGAGGAGGTGAATTGCGTACATCTATGTGTGTGCATGTGTGTGTGTGTGTCTTTGGGCGTATTGCACGTCCAGTGATCCCGAGCCGCCGCTGCCTGGCGCGGGAGAAAAGAGGATGCGTTGAGACGCTTGTGCGTTTGGACGTCCATCTTTTGCATCCACCTGGAGGAACGCTTTGGTGACCGTTGTGTGTGTGTGGAAGGATAGACATCTTTATGCTTGACGTGGAGGGGAAGAGTGGGAGGTGCTGCAAAGAGTCAACTGGGAAAACGGTCCTTCAATTTACCCTGTTTTTCTTTTTTTTTGTCATGAAGCTCAACGAGAAGATTGGGAAGAGGGATGTGGGGTTCTGCCGCGTGCTGCGAAACGTCGGCGTTATGCCACGTGGCCGTATTGGGCTCTATGAGTTGTGGAAAAGCGTCGGGTTTGACACGGTGCCGCGTCAACAAGTGCGGCGCTGGCGGAGCGAGTGGATTCTGCAGGCAACCGACAGGGGGGGGTGTTGTACGGCCTTCCTGCAACCGCGGAAGCGCAGAATAACAGGGCGTCCAAATGCCTTGAAAGTCCAATCAGGCCGGAGAGTATTTTTCCAATTTTTTTACTTTTTTTTTGCAGGCAGGGATATCACGGGCTGCCGTTTTTTGAATCCACTAGGGAGGCTTAGTAACACTTGACGAGCACAGGAGGGAAGGGACCGACAATGTTCTTTATGTCCGTGCCGAACATGTATACTCCTGTGTTCAGATATTTGTTGATGACTTCGCGTGGTGACGTGCCACCAGTGCGTCTCATTATTTAACACCGATTTAATTTGTATTTGTATTTGTTTTTTATGGAGGAATTTTCTCAACGATATCGGGTGGGGGGGTTGGGTGTATATTTACATTCGCCTGTGGTGTCCTAAATACACCCAGAGTGATGCATTTAACTCTCTTCTCCTCATTTTCTTATTTATGCGTGGTTCTATTTTGTCCCCTATTGTTGTTATTTGTTTCTTGTGGTGGAGGGGCCCGTTGGTTTCTTACGTGAGCGCTGCGCATTTTCTCACTCCTTTCTTTTATTATTATTATTGCTGGTGCTGTCTTTTCTCACCATGGCGGTGTAGCTCACGGCTCTCATCGACATCTCATTATACGAGAGGAGATGGAAGCAGCAAAGGTTGCGTCGATGGGTATTTTATTTTATACTTGCACGATTATTGGCGTGGACTTTTGCGGCTTCCCAATTCCCATTCGATAACACTTATTTCTGTTTAACTTAACTTAAGGCACATTTTAACGGCTTTCCTGCTGTTCTTTTTTACTTTCTTTCCTGCCGTAGAAGCACACGGAGACATATATATATATATAGTGAGAGGAAGAAGGAGGAATCTATCTGCTGGGTGCATTTTGTGATGGGGCAGCGTAGTCGTGAGCGGCATTTTGACCCAAACCCGTTGGCAGTGGGTGCGGCGAGAGTGGCACGGCAGTCGGGGACGTGTGCCGATGGTATGCCCGCCACGGAGGTGTGTGCACGTGCAGCTAGGCCAATGAAAAGAGGTATGGGAAGAGGTGAACAGAGGGAGGAGGCTCAGCGGGATCAGCAGAGTACGCAAGACGGCGGCCGGGCGAAGCAATTCGCATACCTGCCGGTGGGGTGGAAGATGGATGCTGAAAAGATCAAATGGAATGTGCTGCGGCGGATTCCAGTGCATGTTTCCCAATCCACGCCATGCAGGGGCACTGTCAGTTATTCCCGGCACCGGCTGGCAGATGCGGTAACGGCGGCCGCCAATTTTATCAGCCTTTCAATTGCGGCGCCTCTCGAGGGTGAAGGACCATATCGGCTGCCGGGTGAGAGGTTTGCGTTTGAAAAGGATAGTTACAAATCCCTTGGCTCGTCTAGCAGGAAAAATTTCTCCTTTGTGAGGCGTGCAAACAACGAGGCCACCGTGTGTCAGTTACCTAAAAGTATCTCCAAAATGAGAGGTTCTGTTTCAAATACACCAAGCGTCCCAGTCCATGTTGAAGCCGTACCGAACTCTCTGTCATTGCACGACACGCTGCCGGTGCTGGAGGCAGAAGAATGCACATTGACAACATTGAAGGCAACGCCATCATTGCCACAGCTCCTGTCATCCGAGGAATGTGCACCTCATGTCATTGAGGCTGCGGAGTCCGAGCAACCGGCTGCGGAGGAGGTTGCTGATGCCCGAGTAACTGTGGAGAGTACCAGGGCGGCTAATGTGTCTAACGATGCCGTGCCTCCAGCTGCTTCAGTTGATGGTCTGGTCTTCTCGAAAAGCGCTTATGGTGTGGTTGATCCCGTATATGCGGTGGTGGAGCGGTCACTCGTGAAGGAGCGTCATTATTTAGAAAAGTTGCAAGAAATTATCAAAGAGGTTCTATTGGCCGAACGGGAGAGTTCACCGGCTGCGGAGGAAAGTGCGGTTGCAATACTGCCGGAGGAGAAGAAGGAGGAGGAGAAGGTGCCAGGCCCTCTCAAGCCAGTCTGGTACACCAGGCCGAAGCAGCCGCAGGTCCCATCGAGTCAGAGGGTGAAGGGTGGGAGGCCGATGCGGTACACGGCACTTGGAGACGCAGTCGTGCGATCCGCGTGGAGCGGGAGCCTGTGATGTGTTTGTGTTTTTATTTTTATTTATTAGGCGCTGCGTTTTATTTTTATTTTTGCAGGAAAGAGGTTCTGAATGTATTTCCGCTTTTATGTATATTCTTTTTTTTTTTTTTTTTTTGCACCTCTGTCTTATTTGATGAAAATATCTTACGATTGTATATGTATACATGTATGTATATATATATATATATATCTTGTTTGGTTTTTTATTTTTTTATTTTTTTGGCTGCTTTTATGATACGCATTGGTGTCGGCTGCGGACCTCTTCTGATGGTGCAATTTGTGTGTGTGCGCCACGTGATTTTTTGTGCCGTACCATTTTATGTTCGCGTGACTGTCTTTCAGAGGCGGACTGCGGTATTTGTGCGCATCCACACAGGCGTTCAAATTATTATTTTATTATTTTTCCACATGGGGTGTTTACTGCAACCGCAGCCATCAGCGATCATGCAATCAAATGTGCTTGCCGACATTGTGATTCAGGTGTTGTATATAATCCCTTTTTTTTTTTGTGCTGTTTTTACTCTCTTCAGTGATTATATATATATATATATATATGTCTCTCTCTCTGTGTGTGTGAGTGGAGCCGTTTTTCATGGTCTGAGCTTGTGGTGGCGGGAGGACGACTTGTCAGTTCCGGTGTCGATGTGCACTTTTTTTTCGTTCTGGGCTTTTGGACGCATGCACGCACGCGTGACGACTATTTTTAGTTGAGAGAAGCCATCGAGACGTGAACATTTCACAGAAGTAGCACCGCAGCAGTTGGGATGGGGGGTTCTCTGCAAAGACGGACGGTTTGGCAGGCGGGGGGGAACGCCGGAGGAGGATTGTGAAGAGAGAGAGAGAGAGAGAGAGATTGTTTGTTTGTTTGTTTTTGTTTTTGATAGGGCTGACTGCCCCAATATATAAATAATATTTATAATTTATATTTATAATTGATGAGAAGAAGATATTTTTGTACGATTTTTTATTTTTTTTACCGTCCTACCCACACACCCCCACACACCGACAAACCCACATGCACATTTACCCTTTTTTTTTTTTTTTTTTGCTTTCCCTTCACTTCTTTCTTTTGCGACGGGTTTTTTTTTTTGGTTGGAGGAGCTCAAAAGTCTGCCAATTTGTAAGTAATAAAAATTCCTTTATTTTGAATAGACTGCAACACGCAACGATTCGTGGCCCTCGAACGATGCACATGTATATATATATATATATTATATTATATTTATATATGTATTACTTACTTGGAATAAACATGGAGGATGTGATGAAGCCACTACCTTTTCCATTTACGCTCTCTCTTTTCTTTTTTTTTTTTTTGTTACATTTTGTTTACCTATATATATGTGTATATTTATGTATGTGTAGCTTCAGTATTCTTCTAGCAGTTTAGACTGATATTTTGACGTAAAGCCATTCAAGCACAAATATATATATATATTTATATATAAACACAAATTTTTCTTTTCTTTTTGTCTATTTCAGTTCCTTTTTTTGTGTGTTGTGTTGCCAATGGGGGATACACGTGGCGATTCCACAGGGGAGACGGAAGGGTTGCAGCCACAGGGGTTCATGGAGACGAGCGACCCGTCCGATCCTGCGACGCATGCGCCACAGGACACCGCGGTGAGTGGGGAGACGCATGCATCTCCCGGGGAAACGATCACCCGCGACGCGGTGGCTGCAGTGCCCGGTGAGGAGGAGGCTGCAGCAGCGGCCTTTTCGTATAATTCCGGCGGCGATGTGCAAGAGCAATCCACGGCTGCTGACATGGCCGCTGGCGAGGGCATCCTTGTCCCGAAAAACCATGAACAGTCCCTTTCTACCAACGTGGTTACCTTCGGGATAGTGGAGAAGGTACTTGAGGATGAGCGGGATTGCTTGCGAGAGATGCATGGAATTCTGGAGGTTGCGTGCGACGCGGAGCGGAAGAGGTACGCGATTGAGGGCAGTTTGAGCGCCGATACGATCGATACGGACAGCATACAGCCGTATAATTTATGCGAAGGTAGTGCTGAGGAAGAGGCCACGGCGTATGACATTTCAGACGAGGGGCTCGAAAGACCTGCTGCCGTCGGGGATAAAGGCACACCAATCATCACAAAAAAGTGTGGTTCCACAGAAACGGAGGATGATGGCGGCGGTAAGGCTTCTCGGGTACTGTCTAAAATAGAAGAAGACCTCCGGCGATCGCGTCTTCCTTTGCCACCGGGCAAAGATGGCCGTTTGCACATGCAATTTATGCCACTTACGGATGCCGTCGTTCGTTCGGCCTGGGGATCATTGCAGTCAAACTGGGCTGCAGAGTTGGAGGCGGAGATGCTTCCGGAAGAGTGTCGATCGACGAGGAAATTGCGGGAAGTCCTCACCGCCGCCGCCGCCGCTCGCCCACAGCCCCGTTTCCCGCCACGCAATGGGCCGGAGTCCCTACCACCTTGTGGTCATTCGCCGCACTCGATGGACGTGGAGAAGGCGAATTGCCCGGTTGCCTGCCATGCTGTGCAGTCACCAGAAACAGCATTTCCACCAGGCCTGCAGCGTGCCGTGGGGTGCGACGGCTCCAATCCGTTGCAGGAGACATGTGAGCGGCTCACACCTGGTGGGGTTTACACCCCAGTGAGAAACGAAGGAGCGGAGGCTGTAGAATTGCCGCCCATAATTTCCTCCGTCTACACAACACGCCCCGTTTTTGTCCCGCAGCAGGAAGGTGATGGCGCCTATTCCTCCGCCACACATAACAAGCCGCTACATCCATCATCCGGCATTGACTCTGCGTCAAGTGCGGGGATAGCCGCGCTGCCAGTTATATTCGGCGCAGACGGTCGCCCCATTGGCGCAAAAGAGAATGGGAAGCCGAGTGCCAAACCAGCGAACTACCCATGTGCAATGGCATCCACCGCACAAATGGCTGCACCACTGCCCAATACGAAGAATCACTTGGGGGCAGTACAGCCCAAGACGGGCAAACAGCCTACCTCAATTGTGGCCGTAAATCACTCGTCCGACGAAGCGGCTGAGCACCTACTCACTGTCACGGATAACACGAGGAATTCCATTGGGTCGACAGAAGGGACCATCGCTTCAAGTGCAGTTTCCACTCAAAGTGTTTCCGCTCTTGGCAAAAACGCGGGCCAGGGACGAATAAAGCAAACGAGTCCACGGCCAAACAGACCTCCCTCTTTGGTCGTTGATTGCGTACGCAGGCTTTCGTGTTCATTACCCATTTATGCGACGGCAGAGAAGGGCTTGGAGGAGAAGCTGGGTGTAATGGAGCGCGTCCAGGACATCATTGAGGAGTTCTATGAGGAGTATACCCGCAGCTTGGAGAATTCGACTGAACCGTCGTTATAGGCGGGATGAGGCTTCTTGTCCCGGCGGCTTTTTGCGTGCCTCTAATTGTCGATGTTTTCTTTTCTTTTTTTTTTCATATATATTTACTCTTGATGTAAATATTTCTTTTCTTTTCCTTTTTTTTTTTTTGTTTTCACATTTTGTCAATGACGTTGGGCGTTTATTTCTGTTGCTTTGCTTTTTTTTTTTTCTTTTTTTCTTTTTTTATTATTATTGTTTAATATTTGTTGTCGTTGTGTTGTTGTGTTCTTTTCCTTGGACTTTATCCTTTTTTTTTTCTTTTTTTTTTTTTACTTCTTCACGCATGTCGTTATTTATGTATGTTTTTGTGCGTGTTGCCATTTATATACACAATTACACACAATTATGTGGATATGTATTGAATGCGATATTCCTACGGTTTGTACTTATTTATGTTACGCCTCCTTTTTTTTTTTTTTTTTCTTTTGGAATTGCCCTTTAAAAAAAAAAAGAAAAGAAAAAAAAAAAAAGAACTGCATATAAAAAAATATATATTTTTATATATTTATATGCTTCCTGTGCCTTGTTGTTGACGGTGGCGTCGTTATGGAAGTTTGGGGGGAGGGGAGGGGGGACAATAAAAATTGACTGGAGAGAGAAAGGGAGAGAGGGGAAGTGTAGGAATTAATAGAAAAGGAATGGAAGAAATACGAGGACTAATGAAATGCATCCGTTAATACACGCAAACGGATGTTATGGAATGTTTGCGTACATGCCACAATGATATACACATGAGATGAGAGGCATGTATCATTATTGTACGGTACGGACCGTCCCGCCGTGTTTGCGTGTCACCAGACATATCAAGAAATAAATAAATAAATACATTTCTTTGCGAGTGAGTGTTTTTTCTTTTTTTTTCTTTTTTGTTGCACTGCAGAAGGTGACGTGACAGCTCTTGCGCTAATAGGAGGGGAAGACAAACGAAATTTATTATTACGAAAGCTACTGGGCAAAACATTGAAAGACTCACACGGAACTTAAGTTTTTTTCTTTTTTTTTTGTCTGTATTGGTGATGCCATTGGGGGGTTCAGCGCACAGCTTCACCAGTGGTATGGAGTGGCTGCAGACACGGACGGCAAAGGGGGAGGTGGCGCCGTCTGACACCGCAGCGCATTCACGTCGTGTACTGAGGCCCCTCAATTTGTCTGAATTACAGCGCGGCTCGCGGCATGCCGTTTCCTCCGCTGGAAAACAAACCACCGGCGTTCTCAGCGGCGCGGATGGACGGGGGCGTCACCAGTTGTCACGTCAAGAAAACACCACCGCGGACGTGGCGGCGAGGCAGGGACGACTCCCCGCCATGTTTCGGGGACCGGCAAAGGGATGTGCGACGTACAGCCCTCTGGGCGACGCCGTCGTCTGCTCCGCGTGGGGCAAAAAGTGCTTCGCGGCAGGCACATGGGAAGAGGCGATTTTGTTTACGCCGCGGTTGCCCGAAAAGAAATCGTCGTTGACGACGAAGCACCTGCCGTGGGGGAAATTTACGATACGGCGGAGTCGACACCCGTCGCCGAAGGAGAGGGCCGCACTCGCCCAGTCTCTCGCTTACACGGCGCCTGACACGACATGTGCCGTCACAGTGGCCGACACCGCTGCCTCACCCGACTCCACCGTCTCCCCCGCGTCTCCCGCCTCTCCAGACTCTTCCAGCGGGGTGTTGCTTTCGCAATTGGGATTGAGGGCTTTTTCGAAAAGAGCCGAATTGCGGAGCTGCCAGGCCGTGTTTGAACGGACATCCAAAGTGCTGCTGCGGGAGAAGGGGTACCGTGAAAGGATACTAAAGATTGTGGAGGAGGTTTGTGATGCGGTGCGCGCCGCTGCCGCAGTGAATGTTGCGGATACCGATGAGGGTGACGGAGTGCAAATGATGGGCGACTTTCCTGCAGCTTCTACTGTTTCGTTGCCTACAGGGGGTGTATTTGGCCCTCCAACGGTGGTCACGGAAGAAGCGCCGTCCAAGTCCCGGAGCATTTCCCGGCTTCACAAGATGGGCCACAGCTGTAATCAATTTTTGGGCGTTGATTCTGCTTCTGCCATGCCGCCATTGAGTCTGCAGAAGGACCCGGTGTCCACGTCGCAGGAACAACAAAAATTTCCGGGCGCATCTGGTGAACGGATACCCAACGCGGCTACGCAGGAAACTGTTCTACCGAGGCTGAGGGAATCCACTAATAAGCCGTTGGGGGTGGAGGCAGTGCGGGATGTCGACTCCACCCCTGATGATGCTGCAGCGGCCAAGGAAAATAAAGAAACGCAATCCAATGAGATGTAGAAAGAAGTCTATGAATTTCCCTCCAGACATTATCATGCTGAGAGCGCAAAAGTGGAGGAAACCTCAAGCGGATTTCATACCCCCGTTGCATTCTGTTCTCAGTACCAGATACTACAGCCAGTGCCTGGCGCAGTCTTGGCAGTTTTCAATGCCGTGGATGTTCCATCCCATGACTGTATTCGCCGTGTGGTGGGGCGCCCGCTGATGGAAGAGGAAGGGGAAAGGGAGGAGCATGCATGCCTGAAGAGACTGCAGGACGCATTGTAGGAGGCGTCTCGGGTGTCGATTGCAATGCCTCACATTTGCCATGAACTCTCCCAAACACCGAGGGGACTGGACGGTCCCCCACAAACACTGTTTTGCCTTATTTGCAAGCGGGAAGGGAAACAAAGACGGATGTCGAAACGCCGGACGCGGTTGCCGCGCCTTTAACAGACGCCTCCTAAAAAAAAAAAAAAAAAAAAAAAATTTACTTTGAAGTATGAGTGAAAATTTGCGTTGAAAGAGTTATTAATTCCTGTTTTAAACTTTAATTTTGCATGTTTTTTTTTTGTTTGCTTTTTAACGGGGCCAGCGCCTGAATATACACATACACATATACACATACATATAAATATAAATATAAATATATATTTATATAAACTCGCATACATGGAAATATCTAAACACACTTAACTACAATATATACATACCTATACCTATATATATATGGGTATATATATATAGGTGTGTACGCACATGTATTTGTGTGTTTCTTTGGCGGCGCGGTACCGTCTACATCCCACAAATGAGAGGAGGGAGGAGGCTTTGGTCCTGTTGTTGGGTGCGAAGAAAATAAATAATACTTTTTTTTTTTTTTTTTGTGGGTTTCCAGCGGAAAAGAAACACGAAGAAAAAAGAAAAAAAGCGGGTAAAATTACGGAGTCGCACGGCTGGTGGCGACAAAAAAAAAAAAAAATTTTTTTTTTCTTAACAAAAAAGAGGTGCCGTTTGTGTTTTTTTAAATTTTCCTTTTTTTTTTTTTCTTAAACGGTGTTGTTTTTTTTTTTTTTGTTGGGCGGCAGCGGCGGGTTTTTGTTTCCCGTGACTGAGCGCCCTGCACGTTTGTTAACCTCCGCTGCGTGCATTCACCCACACATGTGCATGCATGCATGTATGTAAATATGTACCTGCGGGGAGGGATAAAGACAGGGGGGAAGGACAGGCGAGGGAAATGGCGTGTCTGCCTCACCGGGTGGAGTTGTGGCGCGTTGTTTTTTTCCGCTTTTTTTTTTTTTTTTACTTTACGTCGCCGTGTGGTGCAATTGCGTGTGTCTCTCTCTCTCTCTCTCTCTCTGCGTGTCTGTTGCCAGGGCACATGTTGACTTCTTTTTCTCCTGTTTTTTTTTCTTTCTTTCTTTGATCATTTTATGTTTCCCGGCACCGTGTGTGTGTGTGTGTGTGTGTGTGCGGGGGGCGGTGAAAAAAAAAAAGTGAAGTGCGTGCGTAAAAAATTATTGATTGACAATTATTTTAATTATAATTGAATTGATTAATTATTACCGTTAGTTTTATTTTTTTTTTTTATTTAGGCTTTTTTATTTGTTTGTGGTGCTGTCTGCGAGAGACTGAGGGGGGCAGAGAGAAGGACAGACAGACAGACAGACAGGGGGCGGCATCGACGAGGCCTGCGACAGCGACGCGTACATCAGGGTGAAGGGAAGACATATAAAACAAAACAAAACAAAACAAAACAAATGGGTGACATGAAGAGGTTCATCGTGGCGGTCGCGGCGGTGTGTTTACTCGCAGCCACCGTGTCGGCAGCACCGGCGGGGGGAGAGGGGGAGAAATTGTTGTTGAAGAAAGATATCGACGCCCACCGCCTTTCCCAGAAGGGAGGTGTTGCCAACAACCTTCTTGCAAAAGATGGCGGTAACACCAAAGAGAGGACTCCACCTCTCATGAGTGCCGACGTTACAACAGTCATCATTGTCACCTCCGCCGCCTTGGGCTTTTCATTCGCCATGTACTGGTGGTACGTTGTCTCTGAAATCCGCATTACACCGGGCAAGGACCAGGGCATGCGCAACGCATACCTGACAGATGAGGTGATGCGTAATGTGTACGTGATCAGCAGACGTGTGTCGGAGGGGGCCAACGCCTTTCTCTATGCGGAGTATCGTTACATGGGGCTCTTTATGATTGCCTTTGGCACTCTCATTTTCTTTCTTCTCGGCGTCGCCTACTCATCGCCGCAGGAGGGCAGCAGGCCAGTGGCCTCACCGTGGGCCAACGCAGCGCTGTCGCTGCTCGCCTTTTTTGTTGGGTCTCTGACTTCCGTCTTTGCGGGCTGGATCGGCATGCGCATTGCGGTGTACACCAACGCCCGCACGGCGGTTATGGCGACGGAGGGGTCCGAGGAGGGCGACCAGTCGCTTGGGTTTGCCAAGGCTTTCCAGACGGCGTTTCGCGGCGGGATTACGATGGGGTTTGCGCTTACATCGGCCGGCCTGTTTTCCCTTTTTGTCACGGTGAAGGTGATTGGAGCGTATTTTGATGATGCTCCGGAGAATGTGCTGAACGTGTACGAGTGCGTGGCCGCGTTTGGTCTCGGTGGGTCGGCAGTTGCGTGCTTTGGCCGTGTTGGTGGTGGGATTTACACCAAAGCCGCCGACGTTGGCGCGGATCTTGTTGGGAAGGTGGAGAGGAACATCCCCGAGGATGACGCACGCAACCCAGGCGTGATCGCGGACTGCATAGGCGATAACGTGGGCGACATTGCGGGGATGGGCTCGGATCTCTTTGGCAGCTTTGGCGAGGCCTCGTGCGCGGCGCTTGTGATTGCCGCCGGCTCCGCGGAGTTGTCGAGTGAATTCACGTACATGATGTACCCGCTTCTCATCACGGCGGTGGGCATCCTTGTCTGCATTGGCAGCGCTCTCATCGTGGCCAACAACAGCGGTGTGCAGCGTGCGGAGGACGTGGAACCCACCCTGAAGCGCCAGCTGCTCTTCTCGACTGTTGCCGCGACGGTGGCGCTTGTGTTCCTGACGGACTTTGGTCTGCCGGATACATTTACAGTTGGTACAACAGCTACGACCAAATGGCGTGCTCTTGTCTGCGTGATGTGCGGTTTGTGGTCCGGCCTTATTATTGGGTACACGACGGAATACTACACCTCCAACGCCTACCATCCCGTGCAGGAGATTGCAGAGGCATGTGAGACGGGTGCCGCCACGAACATCATCTACGGCCTGTCTCTTGGCTACTTCTCTGTGGTGCCACCCATTTTGGCGATGGCCGTTACAATTTTTGCCTCCTATCGCATGGCGGACCTGTATGGCTTTGCCCTTGCCGCCCTCGGTATTCTCTCCACCATGTCCATTGCCCTCACCATTGACGCGTATGGACCCATCTCTGATAACGCTGGCGGCATTGCTGAGATGGCGCACATGGGACACGAAATCCGCGAGATCACAGACGCCCTTGATGCCGCAGGTAACACTACAGCAGCCATTGGGAAGGGCTTTGCCATTGCATCCGCTGCATTTGTGGCACTTGCCCTTTACGCAGCCTATGTGTCTCGTGTGGGCATTCCTACCATAAACATCCTTGACGCCCGTGTGATGTCTGGCCTGCTTGTTGGCGCAATGTTGCCGTACTGCTTCTCGGCATTCACAATGAAGTCGGTTGGTTTGGCGGCAATGGACATGGTGAATGAGATCCGTCGCCAGTTCCAAAATCCGGCTATCGCGGAGGGCACGGAGGAGCCGGACTACGAGAGTTGCGTTGCCATTGCCACGCAGGCGGCGTTGCAGCAGATGGTGGCCCCCGCGTGTCTTGTCATGCTGACGCCCATTGTCGTTGGTGTGCTTTTTGGCCGCTACACCCTTGCGGGGCTGCTGCCTGGCGCCATTGTGTCCGGCGTGCAGGTGGCCATCTCCGCCTCCAACACCGGCGGGGCGTGGGACAACGCGAAGAAGTACATTGAGAAGGGCGGACTGCGCGACAAAAACAAGGGAAAGGGCTCGCCGCAGCACGCCGCCGCTGTCATTGGCGACACCGTTGGCGATCCGCTGAAGGACACATCCGGGCCCGCGCTGAACATTCTGATCAAACTGATGGCCATCATTTCGGTTGTCTTTGCGCCTGTCTTTGAGTCGCAGCTTGGCGGTATTATCATGCGGTACATTGAGTGAGTGTAACGCCGTGAACGCGAGGAACGTTTTTTGTTTTTTTTTATTTTATTTTTATGTTTTTATTTATGCCTGTCGCCATATTTTCTCCCCCGCTTGTTTTTTCCTCGCTGGTTGTGCCTTGCGTGGGCGAAGGGCTGGCGGACTGACGGCGGGGCGAGTGGGCGACGAGGACAAAACGACAGTGAACGGAAAAGAAGAAGAATAAAAGGGGCTGCGGGCAAAAGAAAAGAAAAAAACGAAAAAAACAAAAACAAAACAAAAGCAGACGGCACGCGGTCTTCCGCGCAGCCACTGGGGAGTTTTTGAATGAATGAATCAAACCAGAAATTATTGGACAGGACGCATGGAAGGGAAAGAGGAAAAAAAAAAAAAGGACAGAAATGAAAAAGGGAAAAAAGGGAAAAAAGGAAAAAAAGAGGGGGAAAAAAAAAACGAGTGAGAAGCGGCGTACGGGGGATGATTGCATGCTGTTGCTGCCGTGATTTTCCTTCTCTTCTCCATCACCATCCTCTCATTGATGTCATCATCCCGCACTGTTTCATCCCATAGGCTCACTTTGAGCTGTATGAGAGCATGCAGGCATGTGCCATACATGCACGCACGGATAGATGGCGGGGAGTAAAGCGTCTACGTGTGTGTGGGGCGTTGCAGCAGCTGCAGGTGGGAGACTGGGATGTGCGCGTCAAATGGAGGGGAAACGGCCGTGAAAAAAAAAAAAAAAAAAGAGAGAGGGAGAGAGAAAAAGGGGGAAAACGAAAAGACGAATTTAAATAAAGTTCCAACAGCAGTGGAGACAATATCCAAGCATGCGGTCTTATAAACACATTCTTTTTTTTCCCCGCCCTTTTTTTTTTTTCTCCTTTTACTTTTTAAGTTTCCTGTTATTTGCTGCTGGGAGGCTGCATTAATAGCAATTTGTTTCTTTAAGCGATAAGATCCCACTGCTCATTTTTTAAAATTTATTATGTTTATTTACCAACAAACAGTGAACGGGAATAAGAGAGAGAGAGAGAGGGAGGGATAGAAGGATGGAGGGACATTTCAACATGTACTCAATAATATTAAAAACAGTAAGAATGATGTTGATGGACGTTAGCAAATGTGATCCTTGGATGTGCGTGCGTGCGTTGAGGCGAGAGACAGAGACAGAAAGAGAGTGAGAGAGAGAGAGAGAAGGGGAAAAGAGGGAAGCGTAAGAAATGAAGGTGAAACATGGGGGGAGGGGAAAGGGGGTGATATTTATTAACACGCATACAGACACATAAGACAGGAACGGGAGATAGCGAACATGTATCCGTGTCTGAGGAGAATGCCAGCAAATTGGTTATAACGGCTTGCTTTTGCATTTTCGATTGTGTCTATGGGAGTCTCTTTCTATGTGCGTGTGTGTGTGTGTGTGTGCGTTTGTGTGTGGATGTTTGGCTGCTGCCCTGTTTTTCCCGTTTCATGTACTTTGAATGACTGTCTTTTGTTTACAATTTGTCTCTTTTTCATTTTTTTTTTTGTCTTTTGCGGCTGCCCACTGTTTTTTTCTGTGGTTGCGTGTTTGTGTGTGTGTGTGTGTGTGTGTGTGTGTGCCACAAAAATCTGCTGCCTGAAGCAGAAGAAGAAAAAATAAAGGGTACCGCATATTTTATTTATCCATATTTATATTTCTAGTGAGTGAATAAATTGAGTGAGGGAGGCACACACATTTGTTGCCTTTTGGCCTCTTAGTGCGTGTGTGATTGACCACCGCAAAGAGCACAGTGCATACAGGAGGCGATAGAAATACTTCAATTATATTTACAACTGTTCGCGCGGTTATTTGCTCAACTATTATTGTTTTGGGTCGTGGGGATTTACGGGGAGAGAGAGAGAGAGAGAGGAGGAAGAGAGAGGGCGTCCGCGTCTGCGTGTGAGTTGACATGCGGGTGGAGGTGAAGTTTGGTACGCAGACAATTGTCGTGGAGTTGCCGGATGGCCCCACACCGCCAACCCTCTTGCAGCTCAAAGAGCAGCTCTGTACGCAGACGGGTGTTTTACCTATGATGCAGAAGCTTCTTGGCAAACCGAAACTGAACGATCCCGAAAACGACGCCAAATCACTTGAGCAAATGGGCGTGCGCAACAACGCAAGGCTGATGCTTGTTGGCTCTTCCGTGCCGGAGGTGGTGTCAGTGAATACCACTTCCGCCGCACAGAAGCAGCAGGAGGAGGAACGAGAGAAACTGCTAAGAAATCTTCCGCTGAATATTTGGCTGCTTCCATCGTTTGCCGGCTTTATGGCGGATCCTTACGTAGAGGGGAAGGGCTTTTCACTGGAGGGCGGCGGGGTGGGGTTGGCGCTTCTGACACTTGACGTGGCGCTCACGCGTATCAACACGTTGGGCGTGGCCACAGCAAGCGGTGGTGGCACCGCCGCCGCACTCTTGCAGTCTTTGGGAAACGAGGAGCAGGCGACCATCTCCCACCCGCTGCTGCGGCAACTAAGTGCGGCAGATCGTCAGGCCGTTCAGAGAGCACACGGTGCGCTGCGCCGCTGCTACTACTTTGCGCAGGAGGCGGAACAGGCGCAAAACCCACAGCAGGTCCTTCCTGTTGTGAAGAAGGCCGTGTCATCTGTAGATGGACTTGCGGTAGGGGAGTGGCTTCTGCTTCCAGGTGGTTGGAACGGCTTGAATGCTGCCAACGCCATCTACCTGCTTATTCACCGGCGTGGGCCAGAGACCCTTGACGTCGTTTTCGTGAATCGTGGGCACGAGGGGATGCCGTACCACCCGTCGTGGCAAACAGCGGAGAAAATTGTGTCGTGCCCAATTCTCCGCTTTGAGGGTGTAGCAAGCGCACGTCTGCTGGACCACACCTTTTGGCTGCTGTTGCTTTCTCTGTGGATGCGTAGCAACGGGTCGGGTGCTCGGTCGGAGTTTATCCGCGCGGAGGTGTTCTACGACGTGCTTCTGCCGTGGCTCGTGGAGAAGGGAGGCAAACACGCGGACCCGCCGCGGTTTGCGACGGAGATGCTGCTTGGCACTTGTGATAGTCGAACGGACGAGGATGATGATACCGCCGCCAGGCATTGTTTTTCGGCCGCCATTCACGAGCATCGAGCGACACCGGTGCGCAGCGCATCGAGCGCCATCAAAGGAGCCGTCACGGCATTGGTGTACCTCTTGGAGCAGTATGGTGTCCGTGCACGCTCTGTACAAAAATCCATAAAGTACGCGCTCAAATACGAGTTCATGATGCGTGCGGCGGAGGATCTCAGCGCGCTTGCCCGTCGCTTTATGCGTTCCTATACAACTGACATTCAACAGCAG
>NW_001849267.1:0-10937 GCF_000209065.1 Trypanosoma cruzi | reverse complement strand
GACGCTGTGGCCGGCAGTGATGACGCTCGACTTTTACGCATCCGACGGGCGATGCGGCAGCTGCGACTGGCCGGGGTTGACGACACGATGTCTAGTGCCAACATGGACGATGTCTGGCGCACCGCAAGAGCGGCGAACATCATCTTGAAAAATGCCAGGAACGTCATCCTCACGAGGGAACACTTTAGAGGGAAGACGGTGCTTGTCTACTGCGGGGGGATACATGAGTCGTCATGCAAGAAGTTTTCCACTCTTCTTGCGGAGGCGTCACCACGACTGTTTGGTGCACTAACGGGCGTTGAGATTCTCTTTGTTAGCTGCGATCGCGATCTTCATGCCTATGAACAGCATGCATCGATGTTTACATTTGCCCGCGCCGCCTATCCCTGCACGGAACTTCTAAAGCTTTTGGACATCAGCCACATTCCGGAGCTTCTTCTTTTTTCTTCCGATGGTCGACTTGTGCATCGGCGTGGGGTGGTCGCACTTCGCACAGACCCGGAAGCCACGCTGTTTCCGCGCGGTCCGTGGAGTGGCGCCACGCCCCTGACGGCAGTAGACGTGGCGATGTTTCGCTGCAGCGCCGCCCAACTTGCACACCACACAAATAAGCGCCTTTCTGTTGATGGCGGCACACTCACCGCGGAGGATGCCACGCGTGTTTTGGATCTGCTTAGTGCCGTGCAGCGGATGGTGGATGCGCTGCCCAAAGAGCCGCAAGCAACGAGAAGCGGCCTCTCCGCCAATGGCCCAGCGGATGGGTATTCAAACAACACGCAGGTGCAAGAGGGAGAGGATCAGTCATTTCAGCTCTCGCAGCAGCGATTTGTGAAGGTGGAGGCAAGCACGTTCTCCAACGCAAGTCTTCTGCCGTCCGCATCCACTGCGGCGTATTATGGGCAGGCGGTGCAGGCGGTTGTGCCAGAGCTGAAGGACATCAGTGATGTGCGCCGTGCCACGGGATGGTCGGAACTTGATGTGGCGCTCAGGCGCGCAGTGGAGGCCGTGGAGGCGTTGTGGTTGCGTGCACGTCACAGTGGCACAACATCACGCGTGGCGATTCAAATGCACATCATTGAGCTTGTCTCGCGGTTTTTTCTGGAAATTGTGCCCCTGCCACTTCCACGTGGAACCGACGCACGCGCGGTGCCGATTGAAGAGCAGCCGATTGTGTCGAGTTTCTACACGGAAGAGCCACTTCCTGAGCAGAACTCTGCGAACAACAACAACAACAACAACAACAGCGGAGGTGGCAGAGGTGATGTTCAGGAATGCATACAAGAAAGCATCTACTCTCTTTTGCTATCGTACACTACTGCTTGGCAGGCGGTGGAGGTGCCGACGCGTGCGTTTGATTCAGAACGGTGCCTGGTTGCTATGGCTATGCTTGTCGTGTATGACGCAGCGGTCCGACGCAAAGGAGGCGGTGGACGATGCAGTCTTCTTGCATCCTTGCTAGAGAGTAACGGCGGTTATTATCTTTCCACCTCCATTGGCAGACAATCGCTGTCTTTTGCTTATATCAGTGCGACTCTGGAGTTGGTGCGACCGCAATTCTTGCTGGCACGTTCCGCCATTTTGCGCTACATTGCATTTCAGCAGCAGCACTACGCCCATGAGTTGTTCGATATGCGCATGTCGGAAAATTTGGAGATACGCAAGGAGAGCGTCACCGTGGAGTTTCTTCGCCGCTTTCTTGATCACTGCTCCTACAGTTTGCATGACTTAGGCGGTTTTGCCGCTGCGGGTTCGGAGATGGACACTCTGATGCAGTGGCTCTGCAGCTCACGTACTCCACTGGCACGTGAGCATCCTGAATTTGCGCGGCTGCGGGACATGGTGTTACTCACAAAATTTCTTGCCACCATGGAGATGCGTGATGCGCAGCTACTGCGTCGCCGCAAAGAAACGGACGAATATGCGACTTGGCGTCTTACCTTCGATGAGGATGCACCCGGGCGCCAGATGAGCGCCGGCTGGCGTACAACCCCCTCCCCTCCGGAGTGGGAGTGTGTTCTGGTACGTGGCCGTGACAGTGACATTGCCGACATTGTCGTAAAGGGCTTTGGCGATCGCGAGTTGCTTTACGGTGAGGGTCTTGTTTTACAGTCCCCCATCGACGTCAGTATCCTTCTCTCCGTGGAGCACCCCACCGAGGACGATGTGCTGCATGCCACTTCTATGCCAACCTTTGATGGCACAATGAGTGAGGAGGAGTCTGAGATTTTGTTGTCATGTCTGACGGTGCCCTATGTGCGACTGCCGCTTGTTCTTGACTTTTTTGCTTCACAGGACCGTTATGCGTATCTCTTTACATCCGCCCTACAGAATGTGTTCCGTGCGGTGATTTTTGAACCCTCCGTGTTTGTTGCACCGGAGACGCTGCAGAAGGCAAATCCGACTATGGTGCCAATGCGGCTCACTGAGCAGCAGCGAAAGGCCATTGAATTGCGTCACTTGCGTGGCGACTTCTCGGTGGAGAACTTTGAGTCGTGTCTCGGCACCACGTACGGCCTGCTGCTGAACGAATTACGACATAGCCCCGCGTCTGTGCTTGATCCGCTGCGCCGTATCCTTGAAAGTGTTTTAGAAATTGGCCCCTCTTCTGTCTACAGCGCGAACGCACCATATGTATTGTTTATTGTAGGTGTCGTGTGTGACGTGCTTGCCTTTGGTAATATTGTGTGTGGATGGCCGTCGCTAGAGGGTTCGGCGCAACTGGAGACGCTTACGGCCTACCAGACATCGATGCTGCGGTTCCTTCTCACGACAGTACAGCCCACCTTAAAGGAGTGGTGCCGTGAGGGCGAAGAGAATGATGACACCCCGACGCAGTGCGTGCTGCAGAGTTATTTGGGCGTCATTTATCGTGCGGCGTGGAAGATGGCACTGACGACGGAGTGTTTGTCTTCACCCTCTCGAAACGAACACGATGTTGGTGGGGAGAGTGGTCAGCAGCGCGATGCGGACATCTCGTCTTTTTCTTTTAGCACGATGGCATCCCACCAGCACTTGGTGTCTCTTCTTGAGTCGTGCGCTTTTGTGCGAGCCCGACACAGCTTTGGTATGGGCATGCAGCGCACACAACTCATCGCACAGGAGGGGGACAGTCTTTTGTCCCCGGAGGAGAAGTTGCAGCGATTCCTGCAGGCCCAGGGTCTTGACACCTCCAGGAATTCGAGAAAATTACTGGAGCAGGGGAAGCAGTTGATGCTTAGCGGTGGTCGCCGCCGCGCCGTCTTTGTGCAGATCCGCGGCCGCTACCACAACGACACGGTGCGGCTACCGAATCTTTTTCGTAGCGACGCCCGCAGTACGACGGAGTCGCGGCGGCTCAAAATACCGCCAGCGGATGTGCCGGAGAATGTCGTCTTCAGTTACCTACTGGAGGAGTTGCACACCATTGTTGGATACCTGCAATCACTTTCCGCGACTGAACTCTCTACTCTTTTTCAGCGTATCGTACGGACGGTGCTCCGTGATCACATTCACGACAACAAGAACCTCACAAACGATGGTGCTGCTGAGAGCATGTATAGTAATACGCCGTCGTTATTGACTCACAGAGGCCCCGGTGCAATTTGTCCGCATCTATCCAACGAGGAAACAACAGAGACATTGTGGGAATTGTGTTCGCCTGGTGTCTACCGCGGACCTGCTGCAACTGGCCTTGTTTTCTATGTGCACACATGTGAGCTTTTCTGGCGCAACGATGAGCTTAAGCCGGTGCCTGATAGCATGTCGCACTTTACGGACTTTGAGACAATCCTCGGTCACGATGTGCTGCAGTGTGGCCTTGTGATGCGTCACGAACACCGTCACTGGGTGCGTATTGTTGGTACGCCGTTTGATATCATTGAGTGGACAGCGCCAAGCCCACTGGATCAGGGCGTTTACTCCCCGCTTGTGCTGCAAGGGAATCTTCCAATAGAACCGGTTCTCTCGGCGTCGTACGACCACTTGATCTTTGACCGCGTTGTGGATGTGTACGATGAGGCACCATGGCCGGTACGTGCGGAGCGGTGGGCCGTGGACATTGTGCGGGCGGTGCTACGAGAGGTGTTTCCGGCGGGTGGCATGAAGTACTTTCCCGTCGCAGAGGCACGTGTCAATGCGCGGCAGGAACAGCAGGACGAGGGAGTAGAAAGTGAGGTGCATGTGATGCGCTTCATCATGAATGACTCCCCTCAATATGAAGAAGTGGATCGGGCAACGTGGAAGGAATTGATTGCGTACAAGCATCCTGTTCCGCATTTTCATGTGTTTAACCTCATTTCCCACGCACGCAAGATGTACCGCTCCCTTGTGTTCACATCCAATCAGCGCTACTGTCTGCACAGTCTCCCGATTGTGGTGCGGCCACGACAGCGTGAAGAACTACACCTTACGGCGTTTCAGGCAGGGGACTTGATGCGGCGAGTACGGTGTGAGGGTTGTATAGAAATCCATCGCTACAACTCCAGTCTTCATCTGCGGGAGATGTACCTGCCGGCGCGACTGCTCCAGGGCTTGTTGCCCAGTGCGTTACTTGAGGCATTTCTATTCTGGCAGGACGAGGACGAGGACACTGTCATTCGTGGCTACACCATGGGGGAGGCACAGGACTACTGGTTTAATTACGCCCTGGAGGTGCGACTACGGCCTGGGAAGGGTGACTGCATCGTCATGCGCCTGGATGACGCATCAAATCACCTCACAAGTCGCGAAAAGAGTGCGACGGGGAGGAACACGATTGAGGAGAATGAAGAGGAAGGCGGTGAAGACATCAGCAGCGCCCAGGTGGCGTTGGTGCGAAGTGCATTGTTGTCCTTATCGGACGCGACATGTCGCTGGTTGCTGCGGCATGTGCATGGGGACGTTGCGGCGGCAATTCAGTGGGCGTCCGATCTCACTAACTACGAAACTATTACCGCCATTGAGGAGAAAGAACAAAGGGCCACGGGTAATGAGGAGGTGACTAGGAGTGAAGAGGCAGCAGAAGGACTGGGCCCGAATGTTCATGCGGGGGAGAAACCGAAGGAGGGAGCCTTCAGAGATAGTGACCCGCAACAGGGCTTTAGAGGAGAAGGCCGGCAGGCGGAACATATCGTGTTGCTGAATCTCCTGCAGAATCCCGCGCTTTCCCCTTTGCTGCAGCTGTTAACGAAGTTGGAGGACTGTTCACATATTTTGGTGTGGGGCCGCGTGTCATCGCAGCAGCCACCGCTCAAAGATGACGAGGAGCGCCTGGACGAGGAGGATACGTCGACTTTGGCGGATGTCGTGTCCATTGAACTTCCACGACTTCGTGCGAAGTTTCAGCCACACGTTGACACCGCCACGGGCCAGCTGCGCCTGCATCTTGTCGATCACCCCGGTTGGTATGTGGCTGAAGCGCATGACATGCCACGAAATCTGCGGGATGACAGCGTTGGCGGCTTTTTGCAGCATCTTCGGCGGCCCTTTCAGGAGTGCCTGACACTTTGCAACAACACCAATGGGTTTGCGCTTATGGTGCCGAACCATGAATTTACCGCAATGGATGTGCGGGATGACCCATTTAGCCCACTGCTGCTATTCGATCGTTCCTCTTTGCGCTGGCAGGAAAATGTGGCGTCTCCTTTTTATTTATTTTTGGTGCATCCTTGTGGGAGTTTTTTGACACCACCCACGCTTGGTGCCGCGTTGTACTACGCCGTTGTGCAGTGCGCCACACGACACTATACAGGAGCGATGCGAACGTTGGAATCATGCTACACGGACAGCACATTCAGCGTGGAGGAGTCGTTCATGTTTGGGCTGATGGAGCGGACGCTTCCGGATAAATTTCCCGATGCCCACGCCGTACGGCTCAAACTGGCACACGCCATTCAGTACAGCACGCAGGAACTTCCATGGCCCCTACACGTTGATCTTGCCGGGTATTTGTGTAAGAAACGACATGTTTCACGGGCTTGTCAGCTGACGCGTGATGAAATCCTGGACCTTCTTCGACGTTGTTCCAAGGCGCCAGCTATTGTTCGTGCCCAACTGCAGCTGTGGGCCGCCTTGGTGAAGGAAGAACGGAGGCGAACAACATCGCGCTTGGCTATGGATTTCCCTGTATCTGTGAAGATGAAGGCACCGGCGGTGGTTCGCTGTGGATTCCCGTGGGAGCGCCTTCTATTGTATCCATGGTCGCGTATTGAGCCACAAAAGCTACAGCGTCTCACGTACGAGACACCGGAAGCGGATAGTCTGCAGGAGACAGCCCTGGTGGAGTTTCTCTGGGCAGATAAGTTACTTCTTGATGAAGAGAGCGGGGCGAATAGCAAACTGGGGTTTTACTTTTTGTACTGCCTGAAAAATGGCATTTTATCAACGAAGCTCTTTGGGGAGGACGTCTGTGGGACGCTGGGGCAGCTTCTTAGCCGATGGTTTCATCTGCGACACGCTCGCTGGGGACGGGAGACGAAGGTGGATGGAGAGACAAGTATGCGGCCCTCGTGGTGCAGCACAGTGCTGCAGCTGCTTGACCTTGTGCCTTCTGCTGGCTGGCCGGATGCGGTGACAGAGGCGCGAGTGCAGTACCGTATGCGTCAGGGCGTAGGCCTGACGGAGTCAACAGGGGAGGGCAGGCTCCAAACAACGCCGCACGTTCTCGTGCAGTTCTACCAGTCCGTGAATGAAGTGGCGCGCAGGGTTTTTGAACGGCATGAGGCGGTGATGCGGCATCGGGAGCGGATTCAACTGAGTCAGAGCCACACTGCAATGGACCGCGAGATGTATGTTTGTATGGCGGATCATTTGCAGCCACGCGCTATTCCTGCGAACACAAGTATGGAGCAGCTGCAGCTGTCGTTTAATTCTCTCCATGCAACGACGCAAGGGGCGTGGGTGAGGCCTGAGGAAGAGGAGGCGCGACATAAATTACCAGGTGCACTGAAGATGCGGGAGCGATTAACAGCCCTTTTTGGTACACCCCTCAGCGAGGTGGAGATGTTGTCTTCCTTTATTCGCAGCGAGACCATCTCCATGCGTACCGAGGAGAGCGGGTCCCATCCTGATGCTTTTACATGTAGCGGTGGTCGTACTCGACTACCATTTGATCTTCATCAGCATGCCCAGTGCAGCACCCCACTTGCAAAGCACCTGCTATCGCGACTTGAAGAAGATGCGGATCGTTTTGCGCAACAGCAGCGACAGCAGGTACAATACTCCCTATCATTTCTTACCCGCGATCGTCTGCGTTTGATTCTTTGTGACAACTGCATGTCTGCTGTTCAGGAGGCACTCATGACATCGACGGAGGAACTGCAGAAATGCATTGCCGCCTTGTCCACCTTAAGTGCAGCGGACGCGGCAGACGTGCGGGAACTCACCGAATCGATTTTGCACCTCGCCAATGATATTTTTGCTCCCATCAAGAAGGAAGGCGACAACGACATTACCCATACAGGCCCTACGGCTAACGAAGTCGACGTTTTTGTTGAGACGCGTGTGCAGGAGTACCGGCTGCAGCGAATGCAAGGTTGCCGGTCTGCCGTTCCACTGGAGTGGCTTTTGGGTGCGTTGCTGAGCAGCGATATGGCGTCAGATTTGCGGGCGGTCAATCCGTTTCATGGAGATATCGAGCGGCTAAAAGCTGAACTTGTTTTGTTGATGCTCCTTGCCAACCGCAGCTACATGGCAGAGCAAGCGAAGCAGTCTGTGCGACAAATTGTGCTTTTTCTGGAGCTCTGTGCACGCATTCGCGGCGCAAGCAGCGACGACGGCGATGACGGCAGCAGAAGTGTTTTTTGGAGCCCGAAGCCGAACCCAGAAAGCTCCCGATCACGACTGCAGGAGCTATTGCAATGCTTCTCCATTGGCGTGGACGTGGATGCGCTGGAGCGGGGTGGGAGGCAACCGACGAGCGGCGGTGATGCCAGCAAAAGCAGCGAGGGGAGCAGCAAAGGAATTCAAGGATTACGTGTTTTTTCGGATGATATGGTGGCGGTCTTGGAGGGACGCATGCTGCAGCTGGAGAACGAGAGCATTGAGCTCCTCAACGCGAAGCGACACTACGCCACAGTGGGTGGCGGCGGTGACGGTGAAAGGGTGTTGCTGGATCCGCGGTACCTCCTGTTTGAGTTTATTCACAACATTCTTCTGCGTGCCCGGCAGGTGGAGATGGTGCGGTGGTTTGTCGACAACACGCGTGCCGGGGTCTCGCGGGTGCAGCAGATGATCATGGGGCAGGGCAAAACGACCGTTGTTGGGCCGCTGCTCGCACTGATTCTTGCCGACGGTTCTCGGCTTGTGACTCAGGTGATGCCGACCGCTCTGCTGGAGCAGACACGTGGGATCTTGCGTCGTTGCTTTAGTGTAGTGGTGCCGAAACAAATCTACACCCTTCAGTTTGACCGCGCCTTTGATGACACGGACACGAACAATATTGCACTGCTGGAGCAGAAAATTGCCGCGGCGGCTAAGACACGGGCCATTCTTATCTCCGCCCCGGAGTGCATCAAGTCCGTCTTTCTTAAGGCTATTGAGCAAATGCACCTGCTGGAGACAACACCGACGGAGGAGCTGGACGCCGTGCAGAACAGCGCTGACGAGCGCGTGTCCGCCCAGGCACGTGGGATGCTGCGCCGGACACAACAACGCTCTGCCATGGCGGATGCCATCACACCAATCATCCAACTTTGGCAGCGCGGCGTGCTCATCATGGACGAGGTGGATGTTTTGCTGCATCCGCTGCGCTCTGAGCTGAACTTCCCAATTGGGCTGAAGCACCCCATTGACCTGAGTGGTCCCCGCTGGACGCTGCCGATTCATTTACTCGATGCGGTGTTTTTTTATCAGCGAGGCCGAATATCATGCGGGGCGGTGAATGGCACAAAACTCTTTGATGTCACACCCACCAGCGAAGTTCGACAAGACGACGTCGGCCAATTCTCCCCAGAGGAGGACGGAACATCAGACGAGCGGCAAACTCTGAAAATGACACTACTCAACACCATCCGTGACGCCATTGGGAAGGGATATGAAATGCAAGCTCTGCAGCGGGAACCCCATCTTGTGCTACTGGACCACACGTACTATCAGCATCTTCTGCTCCCCGCATTACTCCCATGGGTACAGCTCTGGTTGTTTCAGGAGGTCCAATGCGTGAGCCGACATGAATTCCATGTGACTACCGCGTCTTTTGCTGCTTCATTGAACTGGCAGTCATTTATTGAGAGCACAACCGATTTTTTGCTTCATCCAGAGCGTCCAAGTCGGGAAAGCGCCGTAGGATCTGCCATCAATGCGAACTTTAGTCCGTTTGCAATTCAGCTCCTGTGCCTTGCCCATGACTGGATTCACCGTCTGCTGCCGCATGTGCTGGCGAAGATTGACCGTGTGAGTTTTGGACTTCTGCAGCCGCAGGACATGGAAGCAGTGACGGTGGAGGAGCGGGAACGAATGCCAATGAGTCGGCGTATGATGGCGATTCCGTTTGTCGCGAAGGATGTGCCTAGTCGAAGCTCTGAGTTTGCCCACCCGGATGTCGTGATTGGGCTGACCATCCTTGCATTCCGCTATGAAGGTATGCGCTTCACGGACGTTAAGGCGCTACTGCAGCAGCTGAAGCAGGACTTTGCACGGCAATCTGGGCCAAAAGAACATCGTCCAGCGGCGAGACTCTACCGTCACTGGCTGCGTCTGAGTATTTCTTTGGATGCTCAGGGTGAGTGTTACGCCTCATGCAACATGTTGACATTGCCCTCGCCATCTGCAGCAGCAGGCGTGGGGGAAAAATTGCCTTTTCGCAACATGACAGGAGGCGCCAAAACTCACGATCGTTCAGGTATTCCACTTTCGCAGCTGCAGGTAACGGATGAGGTGGCAGTACACGCTCTGCATTATCGACTCCGCTACTTACCAGAGGTGGTGCATTATTACTTGTGCTCACACGTATTTCCCCGCACCATGAATTTTCAAGGAATGAAGATCAGTGCCTGTGGACATGAGCTTGGCTCTTCTATGCTCTTCACCAGTCGCATTGGATTCAGCGGGACGCCAAGTAATCTTCTTCCACTGGACCTTGGGGATTGCTTTTACGAACCTGGTAGCGACGGGCGTGTGCTGTCAGTCCTCACGAACCCGTCTGTTGTGACGACTGAGGTTTTGCCGCTGGACTGGACACCGCTGCGTGTGCTGGATCGTATTGCCACTTCCCATCCACCTTATCATGCTCTCATTGATGCCGGAGCACTTATCACGAATATGGAGAACGAGGATGTGGCGCGGTACCTTCTTGGAAAATTGTCTCCCGCACTCTTTGACGGTGTTGTGTTTCTTGACAGCAAAGATCGACAAATGATTCTGCAGCGCAGCAACGGATTAAAGGTGCCGGTGGCGCAGTCCGGAATTGCGCTCACACGCCGCTTCACGTTTTTTGACCAGGTTCACACCACAGGGACGGATGTTAAGCAGGCGGCATCTGTCACAGCGGTTGTTACGTTGGGAAAAGATCTTGTCTTCCGTGACTACGCACAGGGGGCGTATCGCATGCGAGGAGTGGGCAAGGGACAGCGTCTGCGTCTCTACCTTATCCCTGAGGTTCTCTCACGTATTCACGCCACACTTGGAAGTGCGACGACGGGAAATTCTCTCCTTGATGTACCCGCATGGCTTTTACTCAATTCAATGCAAATGGAGAGTTTACAGTTTATCAAGCTGAGCGTACAGGAATTGGCAAATGTATGGCGCAAGAAGGCCCTGCAGTATCTCCTAAGGGATTCCATTCATTTCCATGAGCATTCGGACCTCTACACTGAAATGGCGCGTTGCCGACGGTTTCACATGCAGCGGCCATTTGTGATTGAAATGGAGGGAGAGCCACCTCTTCCAGATATTTCTCTCCTCCGCTCCGCCATTCAAGAATTCCGTGAACCGGTTTCATACCCTGTGGACTCCGTTATTGACACCCCACTCCCTTTTCTGCA
>NW_001849266.1:45357-51105 GCF_000209065.1 Trypanosoma cruzi | reverse complement strand
TCCGTCGCATCGTCTGAATCCCACTTGCTGCGATCCCCACTGCCGTCTGCACACTTCGTGCTTGCGTGCCCCCTGGTGGCCGGGATGTGGTTTGGCCCTTCGCGCTGTATGCGCTTGAATTGTCCTTTCGCGACTCTTCGCTTGTCTTGGCCCCTGGCCCCGGCGGTGTATTGAATGCGTTGCTGCGCCATCTTGTACCCGCAGCCCGCTGCTCGCTCAGAACGATGAGTGGCACCTCCCTTGCTGACGGCAGCCTGCGAAGTTCCCGGGAAACGGGGGACACTACTCGCATCCGCAGACACGGGAAGAACGCATGCCGCACGGAGAGTTGTCGGCCCCTCCCGCTGCTCTCTGTCCTGCTAGGGGTGAGCGAGGGACTGGTCCACCGCCGCCTGTCAGCGCTGCTGGCACGCCACCGCCGTCAGCCTCGATTAACGCCACGACGCACGGTCTCCGACGTGGTGACGCCTGTCCGTGACGAAACGGCACGAGGGCTGAGCGAGCGCATCGCCGTGGAGTGTGGGCGTCGCAGGGGCGGCGTCCCGCGCTGCACCCTCACCGTCGCCGCTCTCTCGCAGTCCCGACCGGCATCTCGACTGCGTTCGACACCGTTGACGATGGGCGAGTGCTGGCTGCGCCCTGCGGCCTCCCGCGCCTGTGCTGTCGAGCCCAACACTGGTTGCGCAGCCACCTGGGAGGCGGCCGCGTTGGGGTGAGTGATCGCAAACAATATTTCCGACAGTAGCTCGCCTCAGCCGGGGCAGCCCACCGCAGCACGTGGACAACACTGGTACGAGGAACACTTCTTTTACGGGTGTGAGCTGCTGCCGTGCGTGGTGCATGGACTATTTGATTGTGTGGGGAGGTGCGTGGAGTGACGAATACTTCTGTTTGGCGTGTCGCGGTGTGTTGGAATGATGTTCGGAGAACATGTGAGGGGTGTTGTGTGCAGTTTGTGTGTCTTCTCTGGTGGAGCCGACATGTGTGCGGGGATTGTGGCATTGCTGGCTGACAGCTCCACGCCACTTTTCGGCATTCCTGGATGTGCTGAGGAATGACGGCTGGCGACCAGCGTGTTGGTGCTGCTGGTGGGAATAAGTGCGCTAGGAATTGGCCATTTTCTCTTTCCGTGCTGGAGCCGATGAACTGGCACGAGGGCACCGGCTGCAGGCTGCCTGCCAGCACGTGTGAGCAGCGGATCCATGCACACACAGACGCTCATCGCAAGAGCTTGTGCGATCACAGTGGCTTTTGTGGCGTGCTTTTGTGGTCGCCATCCCGTCGGAGAATGTGTGAAGCAAACGGCTGACTGCACACGAGGAAAATAAGTGCGTGCACTGTGCCGTGTTTCGGCGTCGATGGCAGAGCGGCAGGAGGCCCGTGCTGGCAACTGAGATGTTTGCGTGGCGAGGGATGTCGGTGTTGATTTTGGATTGTCGAGGGTGAAATGAATTTGCTGCTGCCCGTGTGTGTGGCCACTCCGGCGGAGGGCGGACACAAAAGGGAGGGATGCAGGCGCTGCGTGTGTGTGTGCAGGTGCCATGCAACAACGTCACAACAAACATGCTGCGACTCGGTGACCCTCACATCGCTGTGGTCCTCACGAACAGCCCGGGCACGGCCCGCATCGATGCACTTCGTGGACGGAGTGAGGCATCTTTTGAGGCGCAGCAGGGAGCAGGATGTGTTGACGCAGCCACGACGTGCATGGAGTGTCACGATGGCACAGCCGGCTGTGGCTGGTGGAATATTTGCTTCTCGGAGGCAACAGAGAGAGAGAGAGCTGCTGTTGGCGTTGTTGCTGTCTTTTGTGGCCTCCCATGCCGATTATCGTCTGTCCGCTGATCATGGGTGGTGTGCCTCCACTAGTGACGTCGTCTGCAGGCATTTCACAGCACCAGCGAAACGCACATCATGTCGCATGCTTTGGCTGTGGGTGTGGTGCCGTGAATGCAGCTGGCATTATTTTGCCCGACTCCTTTTCACTGCCTTGCGACAAATAGATGCGTCGCCGCCCGAGTCATTCGCTGCAGCTCCGTGTGTTGTGCTGCCGGCACAATACTCTCGTGTTGTCTGGCGCCTGGCTGACAGTCAAGCACCACTGCGCTGGGACATGCAGGGATGTGGACTGCCGCTCACGGTGTTGGGCACCGCTGTTTGGATGCGGCGGCCACACGAGCGGATGTATTGTGGCACAATCAAATGCGTGAAATACGCGGAATCACAGCGGCTGCAATAATATCGACGGTGTGGCACCACGGAGTATGTGAGGGGGTGATGCATGATGAATCAGAGTGGGCGGCATGCGAGGGAAGTGCACCGCGACGGAGCGTCGCCCCGCCCTCAGCCTGCAGGGGAATGTACGCCCACGAAATATATGGTCGAGGCACCACCAAACACACATGCCCTTCTGTGCAGCAATAAATAGGAGCGAAGGTGCGCTCTGGTGCGTGGGAGTCCACTCACATATTCTCATTTCCACCGCAATAAACGGTGAGGAATCAGGTGCCACAGCAACGAAGGAGGAAATAAAAACATCTATTGCGGCACTTTACCAGCGAAAAGCAGGAACAACACAAATTGAATTATTGGCTGCACCAACACAATAAAAATTCACAAGAGAAGGAAACAGTTGTGCACACTGCAGGAACCCCAACACGCGATGCAGGCATGAAGGTTTACCCTCCGCAAAAACAATAACAACATATGCAGGCATCTTCCACCCTCCAAAAAGAAACACAAGTAAATGGCTGCTTTATTCCATTCCTTGCGCTTGACTTTGCGTGTGCTGCTGCTGCTGCGGTGGTGGCTGCGCTTCCCGTGGACCAACAATCCACGTGGTGTGCGGGGATCTATTCTTTTTCATGGTTACTTTGCTTTTGTGTTGCTGTGTGCGCTGCACCTATTCTCTGTGTGCGTATCCTCCGTGAGGGGTGCAGACACGACGGACCGCTCTCGCCGTATGTACATGCGGTGGAGCCTTGTGTGCCGCTCCTGTTTGCTTCTCCCTCCTCCATCTGTGTGTTGGTGTTGCGGCAGGGCTGTGTGTGTGTGTTTGTTGCCGTGGATTGGAGTGTGTGCTGTGCGTGGTGTGCGGCGTACGGTGCATGCCTGGCTGCTGCCCTCTCCTTGTGTGTGTTTGCCCTCTGTGTGTGTCTGCCGCACCTCTCGTCTCCCCTGTTGCTCTCCATGTCCCTCACTGTGCAGATCAGCTCCACACCACTGAACGACCACACTCACGATGATGACGTGCCGTCTGCTGTGCGCCCTGTTGGTGCTCACCCTGTGCTGCTGCCCGTCCGTGTGCGCAACGGAGAATAGTGGAGATCCGAATAAGGACAGCCCCAGCGTATCGCCTGCTTCGCAACCGGGAGCAGGTGTTCTGGGGCAAGCAAATACTTCCACGACGCCAAGTTCAACACGTCTGGAAGTTACGTTACCGGGAACCGAAAATCAGAACAGTAGGGGAGAAGCATCAGACACGAGGAGTAATACCGGAAGAGGTAAAGGACCCGCTCCGCCAGGGAATTCAGTTCCAACAATTCCGGCCTTTGATACAGAACAGGGACAGGGTGGATCCGGTGGGTCAGGGAGTTCAGGTACGACGGCCGATACGGTACAGAAAAATGGTGACAACGATACGACAGACTCAACAAGTGGCAATAATTCATCCACAGACCAAACAAATACGAATGCCGGCGATCCGGCCGAGAAGAGCACGGCGACCACTACCACTACTACGACAACCACGACGACCACCACAACACAGGCGCCAACTACAACGACGATCCGCGCACCGTCACTTCTTCGCGAAAGCGACGGCAGCCTCAGCAGCTCTGCGTGGGTGTGTGCCCCGCTGCTGCTCGCCGTATCCGCGCTGGCGTACACCACTCTGGGCTGAAGAATTGTGTGCGGGCTGTGCGTGCCAGCACTCAACCGCGGGGAATTGTGTGCGTCCACTGTGGTCCGATGTGCTAAACAGGATAAAATAATGATTGTGTTTTGCCTCACTTGCTTCCGCTGCCCTGCTGTGTGCTCCTTGCCGCTCCCCGCATCCGTCACGTTGAACGCGCCCCAGACACACTCATGTGCATGGCACGCACACAACTGATTGCGTGGAGTCGCATTTGAGGATGGGTGCGTGCGCGCTGGAGCCATGCTGTGCAGCCCTTTGTTTTGTGTGTGTTTACATTTTAACTTCATTGCTGTTCGTTTACCTGTGTTTTGTTTCTAATTGTTTTGTGTGTTTTTCTGTTTGCTTGCTGCGGGGCGTTGTGTGTTTTTGCCCTTTCACTGCTTTTAACTGCCTCATGGTGTGTGTGCGCTGCCGCTGCTGGGCTGCTGCCATTTGTGACTGTGCGTGGTGTAGCGGCCGTGTCTCTCCTTTTGTTTTCTGTGCTTTTGCAGGCGGCTCCACAGCGTTGGGTGACTCCACTGTTTGTGATGATGACTGGCCGTGTGCTCTGCGTCCTGTTGGCTCCTGCAGTGATGTGCAACAGCTCGTGCGTGTTTTTGGCGGCTGCTGCGACGGCGTGTGTGTGCGGCCCGCTGGTGATGGCGCGGTGACTGCTGAGCACGCGCGGGCTGTGATGGCTGCGGAAGGAGGACCGTGGCCGGTGGCTCTGGACGAAAGGGGAACGTGAACTCTGAGGTTGACAGCAATCAGGAAGACGAGGAGGGTGGAGAAAACACGGCGGGTGAGGGTCCCAATCCCACCCCCGCAGGACCACTCACTGCTCCGACGAGGCAGGATCAATCCTGCAGCGACCCACTGCGAAGTAACAATTGCAATCCGTCCGGCACTGGCAGCGCCTCTGCCGCTCAGATGCGTGCAAATGGACCGGAGTCTTTGGGCGGAGGGCACGCTGGTGGCGGGAGGACCTCCCAGGGAAGTGAGGCTTCGGAAAAGCCGTCACGGGACAGTCACAGTGCCAGGGACGGCAAAGGAAACACCGCAAGACGATGAAGGAGGAGAACCCGGAGCGCAACACGAGGCCGACCAAACCACGAAAATGACTGTGATGACTTGTTGCGCAAAACAGCAGTGGAGCAGGAGGGTCACCAGCGAGATCGCAAGGTGCGCCACGACCCGATGGTGGCGAGAATGCTCATTATTATTTTTCCCTACTCTTACCGGCGCGTCTAGCTATACAATGCCATCTGGGTGCCGAGGAGGCGGTTGAGCAGCGGAAAGGGATTCCTGCTATGAAGCGACTGCCACTGAGAGAACTTTTTGTTGCGTGGATCTTCCTGAATGCCCCCCGTTGGCGCGCAGCGGAGGTGCCTGGGCATTCTAGAAGCAGTTGGCGAAAGGTTTCCTGCGTGTCAACTGGCGTGTCTGTGGAGTTTGGCTGATCCTGCAGTGGCGGAGACCGCTTCCTGGCACCACAGAGCGAGTAGCGGTGAGTGGCTTGGCGAATGGCACAACGCCACTTGTTGCTGGGCTGGGTAGCAAAGCATGTCAGCGGGTCCGTGTGCCATATGGGTGCGATTCCATTTTCCGTGTGTTGTCCGGTTGCCATGGTCTGCGTCGCATGCTGAGCCGCAGGCTCATTAGCATGCACTCCACAATGTCCGTAAAAAAACTGCCGGTGCACGGACCGGCCGGCACGCATCAGTGTCAAGAGACGCTGCCAGATCCGGTCCTTGTTGAGGGCCGCCAGGAGAGACTGGCTTTGTGTCGCCACAAGCGGGGTTTTTACGCCTGTGGTGGATCCGAGGGATAATCAGCCACTCCAGGGCCAGGAG
>NW_001849266.1:32319-45257 GCF_000209065.1 Trypanosoma cruzi | reverse complement strand
TCGCATCGACTGAATCCCACTTGCTGCGATCCCCACTGTCGTCTGCACACTTCGTGCTTGCGTGCCCCCTGGTGACCGGGATGTGGTTTGGCCCTTCGCGCTGTATGCGCTTGAATTGTCCTTTCGCGACTCTTCGCTTGTCTTGGCCCCTGGCCCCGGCGGTGTATTGAATGCGTTGCTGCGCCATCTTGTACCCGCAGCCCGCTGCTCGCTCAGAACGATGAGTGGCACCTCCCTTGCTGACGGCAGCCTGCGAAGTTCCTGGGAAACGGGGGACACTACTCGCATCCGCAGAACACGGGAAGAACGCATGCCGCACGGAGAGTTGTCGACCCTCCCGCTGCTCTCTGTCCTGCTAGGGGTGAGCGAGGGACTGGTCCACCGCCGCCTGTCAGCGCTGCTGGCACGCCACCGCCGTCAGCCTCGATTAACGCCACGACGCACGGTCTCCGACGTGGTGACGCCTGTCCGTGACAAAACGGCACGAGGGCCGAACGAGCGCATCGCCGTGGAGTGTGGGCGTCGCAGGGGCGGCGTCCCGCGCTGCACCCTCACCGTCGCCGCTCTCTCGCAGTCCCGACCGGCATCTCGACTGCGTTCGGCACCGTTGACGATGGGCGAGTGCTGGCTGCGCCCTGCGGCCTCCCGCGCCTGTACTGTCGAGCCCAACACTGGTTGCGCAGCCACCTGGGAGGCGGCCGCGTTGGGGTGAGTGATCGCAAACAATATTTCCGACAGTAGCTCGCCTCAGCCGGGGCAGCCCACTCCAGCACGTGGACAACACTGGTACGAGGAACACTTGTTTAGACGAGTGTGAGCTGCTGCCGTGCGTGGTGCATGGACTATTTGATTGTGTGGGGAGGTGCATGGAGTGACGAATACTTCTGTTTGGCGTGTCGCGGTGTGTTGGAATGATGGTTGGAAAACATGTGAGGGGTGTTGTGTGTAGTTTGTGTGTCTTCTCTGGTGGAGCCGACATGTGTGCGGGATTGTGGCATTGCTGGCTGACAGTTCCACGTCACTTTTCGGCATTCCTGGATGTGCTGAGGAATGACGGCTGGCGACCAGCGTGTTGGTGCTGCTGGTGGGAATAAGTGCACGAGGAATTGGCCATTTTCTCTTTCCCATGCTGGAGCCGATGAACTGGCACGAGGGCACCGGCCGCAGGCTGCCTGCCAGCACGTGTGAGCAGCGGATCCATGCACACACCGACGCTCATCGCAAGAGCCTGTGTGGTCACAGTGGCTTTTGTGGCGTGCTTTTATGGTCGCCATCCCGTCGGAGAATGTGTGAAGCAAACGGCTGACTGCACACGAGGAAAATAAGTGCGTGCACTGTGCCGTGTTTCGGCGTCGATGGCAGAGCGGCAGGAGGCCCGTGCTGGCAACTGAGATCTTTGCGTGGCGAGGGATGTCGGTGTTGATTTTGGATCGTCGAGGGTGAAATGAATTTGCTGCTGCCCGTGTGTGTGGCCACTCCGGCAGAGAGCGAACACAAAAGGGAGGGATGCAGGCGCTGCGTGTGTGTGTGCAGGTGCCATGCAACAACGTCACAACAAACATGCTGCGACTCGGTGACCCTCACATCGCTGTGGTCCTCATGAACAGCCCGGGCACGGCCCGCATCGATGCACTTCGTGGACGGAGTGAGGCATCTTTTGAGGCGCTGCAGGGAGCAGGATGTGTTGACGCAGCCACGACGTGCATGGAGTGTCACGATGGCACAGCCGGCTGTGGCTGGTGGAATATTTGCTTCTCGGAGGCAACAGAGAGAGAGGGTGAGAGCTGCTGCTGCTGACGTCGTTGCTGCCTTTTCTGGCCTCCCATGCCGATTATTGTCTGTCCGCTGATCATGGGTGGTGTGCCTCCACTAGTGACGTCGTCTGCAGGCATTCCACAGCACCAGCGAAACACACATCATGTCGCATGCTTTGGCTGTGGATGTGGTGTCGTGAATGCAGCCGGCATTATTTTGCCCGACTCCTTTTCACTGCCTTGCGATAAATAGATGCGTCGCCGCCCGAGTCATTCACTGCAGCTCCGTGTGTTGTGCTGCCGGCACAATACTCTCGTGTTGTCTGGCGCCTGGCTGACAGTCAAGCACCACTGCGCTGGGACATGCAGGGATGCGGCGGCCACACGAGCGGATGTATTGTGGCACAATCAAATGCGTAAAATACGCGGAATCACAGCGGCTGCAATAATATCGACGGTGTGGCACCACGGAATGTGTGAGGGGTGATGCATGATGAATCAGAGTGGGCGGCATGCGAGGGAAGTGCACCGCGACGGAGCGTCGCCCCGCCCTCAGCCTGCAGGGGAACGTACGCCCACAAAATATATGGTCGAGGCACCACCAAACACACATGCCCTTCTGTGCACCAATAAATAGGAGCGAAGGTGCGTTCTGGTGCGTGGGAGTCCACTCACATATTCCCATTTCCACCGCAATAAACGGCGAGGAATCAGGTGCCACAGCAACGAAGGAGGAAATAAAAACATCTATTGCAGCACTTTACCAGCGAAAAGCAGGAACAACACAAATTGAATTATTGGCTGCACCAACACAATAAAAATTCACAAGAGAAGGAAACAGTTGTGCACACTGCAGGAACCCCAACACGCGATGCAGGCATGAAGGTTTACCCTCCGCAAAAACAATAACAACATATGCAGGCATCTTCCACCCTCCAAAAAGAAACACAAGTAAATGGCTGCTTTATTCCATTCCTTGCGCTTGACTTTGCGTGTGCTGCTGCTGCTGCGGTGGTGGCTGCGCTTCCCGTGGACCAACAATCCACGTGGTGTGCGGGGATCTATTCTTTTTCATGGCTACTTTGCTGTTGTGTTGCTGTGTGCGCTGCACCTATTCTCGTGTGTGCGTGCCCTCCGTGAGGGGTGCCGACACGACGGACCGCTCTCGCCGTATGTACATGCGGTGGAGCCTTGTGTGCCGCTCCTGTTTGCTTCTCCCTCCTCCATCTGTGTGTTGGTGTTGCGGCAGGGCTGTGTGTGTGTGTGCCTGCTGCCGTGGATTGGAGTGTGTGCTGCGTGGTGTGCGGCGTACGGTGCATGCCTGGCTGCTGCCCTCTCTTCTCCTTGTGTGTGTTTGCCCTCTGTGTGTGTCTGCCGCACCTCTCGTCTCCCCTGTTGCTCTCCATGTCCCTCAGTGTGCAGATCAGCTCCACACCACTGAACGACCACACTCACGATGATGACGTGCCGTCTGCTGTGCGCCCTGTTGGTGCTTGCCCTGTGCTGCTGCCCGTCCGTGTGCGTGACAGCGACTGATGAAGATCCAAATAACGACAACTCCGGTTTATCGCCTGCTAAGCCACCTGCAGCAGGAGTTCTGGGGCAAGCAAATACTTCCACGACGTCAAGTTCAACAGGTCCGGAAGTTACGTTACGGGAACCCGAAAATCCGGAAGATGAGGGAGAAGCATCAGAAACGAGGATTGTTACCGGAAGAGGTATAAGTGGAGTGGCTATTACGCCAGGGAACTCAGATCCAACACGTTCGCCGTCTGATACAGAACAGGGACAGGGTGGATCCGGTGGGTCAGGGAGTTCAGGTACGGCGGCCGATGCGGTACATAAAAATAGTGACGACGATACGACAGACTCAACACGTGGCAATATTCCACCCACAGACCAAACAAATACGAATGCTGGCGATCCGGCCGAGAAGACCACGGCGACCACTACCACTACAACGACAACCACGACAACCACTACAACACAGGCACCAACTACCACGACTACGGAGGCGCCAACTACAACGACCACCACTCGCGCACCGTCACTTCTTCGCGAAAGCGACGGCAGCCTCAGCGGCTCTGCGTGGGTGTGTGCCCCGCTGCTGCTTGCCGCATCCGCGCTGGCGTACACCACTCTGGGCTGAAGAATTGTGTGCGGGCTGTGCGTGCCAGCACTCAACCGCGGGGAATTGTGTGCGTCCACTGTGGTCCGATGTGCTAAACAGGATATAATAATGATTGTGTTTTGCTTCACTTGCTTCCGCTGCCCTGCTGTGTGCTCCTTGCCGCTCCCCGCATCCGTCACGTTGAACGCGCCCCAGACACACTCATGTGCATGGCACGCACACAACTGATTGCGTGGAGTCGCATTTGAGGATGGGTGCGTGCGCGCTGGAGCCATGCTGTGCAGCCCTTTGTTTTGTGTGTGTTTACATTTTAACTTCATTGCTGTTCGTTTACCTGTGTTTTGTTTCTAATTGTTTTGTGTGTTTTTCTGTTTGCTTGCTGCGGGGCGTTGTGTGTTTTTGCCCTTTCACTGCTTTTAACTGCCTCATGGTGTGTGTGCGCTGCCGCTGCTGGGCTGCTGCCATTTGTGACTGTGCGGTGGCTGTGCGTGGTGTAGCGGCCGTGTCTCTCCTTTTGTTTTCTGTGCTTTTGCAGGCGGCTCCACAGCGTTGGGCGACTCCACTGTTTGTGATGATGACTGGCCGTGCCCTCTGCGTCCTGTTGGCTCCTGCAGTGATGTGCAACAGCTCGTGCGTGTTTTTGGCGGCTGCTGCGACGGTGTGTGTGTGCGGCCCGCTGGTGATGGCGCGGTGACTGCTGAGCACGCGCGGGCTGTGATGGCTGCGGAAGGAGGACCGTGGCCGGTGGCTCTGGACGAAAGGGGAACGTGAACTCTGAGGTTGACAGCAATCAGGAAGACGAGGAGGGTGGAGAAAACACGGCGGGTGAGGACCCCAATCCCACCCCCGCAGGACCACTCACTGCTCCGACGAGGCAGGATCAATCCTGCAGCGACCCACTGCGAAGTAACGATTGTAATCCGTCCGGCACTGGCAGCGCCTCTGCCGCTCAGATGCGTGCAAGTGGACCGGAGTCTTTGGGCGGAGGGCACGCTGGTGGCGGGAGGACCTCCCAGGGAAGTGAGGCTTCGGAAAAAACCGTCACGGGAGAGTCACAGTGCCAGGGACGGCAAAGGAAACACCGCAAGACGATGAAGGAGGAGAACCCGGAGCGCAACACGAGGCCGACCAAAAAACGAAAATGGCTGTGATGACTTGTTGCGCAAAACAGCAGTGGAGCAGGAGGGTCACCAGCGAGATCGCAAGGTGCGCCACGACCCGATGGTGGCGAGAATGCTCATTATTATTTTTTCCCTACTCTTACCAGCGCGTCTAGCTATACAATGCCATCCTGGTGCCGAGGAGGCGGTTGAGCAGCGGAAAAAGCTTCCTGCTATGAAGCAACTGCCATTGAGAGAACTTTTTGCTGCGTGGATCTTCCTCAATGACCGGCCGTTGGCGCGCAGCGGAGGTGCCTGGGCATTCTAGAAGCGGATGGCGAAAGGTTTCCTGCGTGTCAACTGGCGTGCCTGTGGAGGTTGGCTGATCCTGCAGTGGCGGAGACCGCTTCCTGGCACCACAGAGCGAGTAGCGGTGAGTGGCTTGGCGAATGGCACAACGCCACTTGTTGCAGGGCTGGGTAGCAAAGCATGTCAGCGGGCCCGTGTGCCATATGGGCGCGATTCCATGCTCCGTGTGTTGTCCGGTTGCCATGGTCTGCGTCGCATGCTGAGCCGCAGGCTCATTAGCATGCACTCCACAATGTCCGTAACAAAACTGCCGGTGCACGGACCGGCCGGCACGCATCAGTGTCAAGAGACGCTGCCAGATCCGGTCCTTGTTGAGGGCCGCTAGGAGAGACTGGCTTTGTGTCGCCACAAGCGGGGTTTTTACGCCTGTGGTGGATCCGAGGGATAATCAGCCACTCCAGGACCAACGAATCGATTTGCCTTACCAGGCTTTGCCTTCATTGTCATTGCGACCTTCTCCGTCTCTCCGAGTCGAGGCCGAGACACGGCAAGGGCATGTGTACCAGGGCAAGCTTCTGTCGCCGGATGACGGCTATAACGTCAGCTTGGCGGAGGCAGCATCATGACGTGATCGCCCGTGTGGTGTTTGGCGTGAGCTGCCGGCGGTGAGAGGGTTTCCTGCGCCTGCCGCAAGTCCCGCGACACGCCGGCGCTACTTTGGCTCCGTTTTATTGGCAGCAGCAACCTGCTGACGGTGCGGTTTCTGCAATGCGACGAGCCGCGCAGGAAGGGGCGTCGGGATGATGGTCATGGTGCTGCCGCAGCGTGCCGCACATTGCTCTCAGTCTGTTGCGGGGCTTGCGGAGAGCCCGGCGCAACGCTGGACGCCGTGGCGCGGCGCGGCGGATGCCGAGAGAGCTGTTTTGGTGGCGGTGGTGGCGTTCTTGTGCGAGGCGGCCTCGTAGTTCCCATAGCAGCGGCCATCGCGTCCGTCAGGCCTGTCGTTGCTTCCCTGCCTTCTATTCCCGCGGGCCGCCGCCGTGGCGCGGAATGAAAGACCGTTGGAAGAAGAAAGCAGGCTTCCGCGCGTGGCCACCACCAACGATGAACTGCCACAATTGCGTGCTGTCCCGCGGACGGTACCCGGCGCTTTGAGCCCACGGCGACTTGTGTGTTCCCCTTTCTCTTCCCACTTTCTCCGCGGCAATCCCCCTGCAAAGAGAAGATCTTGACACCATTGTTTTAGGCATAATAGAAGTTCCACAAACAACATCCGAAGGACACACAGGCAGGCACCGACTACGATGGGGAAAACAGTCGTTGGGGCCAGTAGGATGTTCTGGCTAATGTTTTTCGTGCCGCTTCTTCTTGCGCTCTGCCCCAGCGAGCCCGCGCATGCCCTGGCACCCGAATCGAGCCGAGTTGAGCTGTTTAAGCGGCAAAGCTCGAAGGTGCCATTTGAAAAGGACGGCAAAGTCACCGAGCGGGTTGTCCACTCGTTCCGCCTCCCCGCCCTTGTTAATGTGGACGGGGTGATGGTTGCCATCGCGGACGCTCGCTACGAAACATCCAATGACAACTCCCTCATTGATACGGTGGCGAAGTACAGCGTGGACGATGGGGAGACGTGGGAGACCCAAATTGCCATCAAGAACAGTCGTGCATCGTCTGTTTCTCGTGTGGTGGATCCCACAGTGATTGTGAAGGGCAACAAGCTTTACGTCCTGGTTGGAAGCTACAATAGTTCGAGAAGCTACTGGACGTCGCATGGTGATGCGAGAGACTGGGATATTCTGCTTGCCGTTGGTGAGGTCACGAAGTCCACTGCGGGCGGCAAGACAACTGCGAGTATCAAATGGGGGAGCCCCGTGTCACTGAAGAAGTTTTTTCCGGCAGAAATGGAAGGAATGCACACAAATCAATTTCTTGGCGGTGCGGGTGTTGCCATTGTGGCGTCCAACGGGAATCTTGTGTACCCTGTGCAGGTTACGAACAAAAAGAAGCAAGTTTTTTCCAAGATCTTCTACTCGGAAGACGAGGGCAAGACGTGGAAGTTTGGGAAGGGCAGGAGTGATTTTGGCTGCTCTGAACCTGTGGCCCTTGAGTGGGAGGGGAAGCTCATCATAAACACCCGAGTTGACTGGACACGCCGTCTGGTGTACGAGTCCAGTGACATGGGGAATACGTGGGTGGAGGCTGTCGGCACGCTCTCGCGTGTGTGGGGCCCCTCACCAAAATCGGACCAGCCCGGCAGTCAGAGCAGCTTCACTGCCGTGACCATCGAAGGAATGCGTGTGATGCTCTTCACACACCCGCTGAATTTTAAGGGAAGGTGGCTGCGCGACCGACTGAACCTCTGGCTGACGGATAACCAGCGCATTTATAACGTTGGGCAAGTATCCATTGGTGATGAAAATTCCGCCTACAGCTCCGTCCTGTACAAGGATGATAAGCTGTACTGTTTGCATGAGATCAACACTAACGAGGTGTACAGCCTTGTTTTTGCACGCCTGGTTGGCGAGCTACGGATCATTAAATCAGTGCTGCAGTCCTGGAAGAATTGGGACAGCCACCTGTCCAGCATTTGCACCCCTGCTGATCCAGCCGCTTCGTCGTCAGAGCGTGGTTGTGGTCCCGCTGTCACCACGGTTGGTCTTGTTGGCTTTTTGTCCGGCAATGCCTCCCAAAACGTATGGGAGGATGCGTACCGCTGCGTCAACGCGAGCACGGCAAATGCGGAGAGGGTTCCGAACGGTTTGAAGTTTGCGGGGGTTGGCGGAGGGGCGCTTTGGCCGGTGAGCCAGCAGGGGCAGAATCAACGGTATCGTTTTGCAAACCACGCGTTCACGCTGGTGGCGTCGGTGACGATTCACGAGGCTCCGAGGGACGCGACTCCTCTGCTGGGTGCGAGCCTGGACTCTTCTGGTGGCAAAAAACTCCTGGGGCTCTCGTACGACGAGAAGCACCAGTGGCAGCCAATATACGGATCAACGCCGGTGACGCCGACGGGATCGTGGGAGACGGGTAAGAGGTACCACGTGGTTCTTACGATGTCGAATAAAATTGGCTCCGTGTACATTGATGGAGAACCTCTGGAGGGTTCAGGGCAGACCGTTGTGCCAGACGGGAGGACGCCTGACATCTCCCACTTCTACGTTGGCGGGTATAAAAGGAGTGATATGCCAACCATAAGCCACGTGACGGTGAATAATGTTCTTCTTTACAACCGTCAGCTGAATGCCGAGGAGATCAGGACCTTGTTCTTGAGCCAGGACCTGATTGGCACGGAAGCACACATGGACAGCAGCAGCGACAGCAGTGCCCACGGTACGCCCTCGATTCCCGTTGACAGCAGTGCCCACGGTACACCCTCGACTCCCGTTGACAGCAGTGCCCACGCTACGCCCTCAACTCCCGTTGACAGCAGTGCCCACAGTACACCCTCGACTCCCGTTGACAGCAGTGCCCACGGTACGCCCTCGACTCCCGTTGACAGCAGTGCCCACGGTACGCCCTCAACTACCGTTGACAGCAGTGCCCACGGTACGCCCTCAACTCCCGTTGACAGCAGTGCCCACGGTACGCCCTCAACTACCGTTGACAGCAGTGCCCACGCTACGCCCTCAACTCCCGTTGACAGCAGTGCCCACAGTACACCCTCGACTCCCGTTGACAGCAGTGCCCACGGTACGCCCTCGACTCCCGTTGACAGCAGTGCCCACGGTACACCCTCGACTCCCGTTGACAGCAGTGCCCACGGTACGCCCTCGACTCCCGTTGACAGCAGTGCCCACGGTACACCCTCGACTCCCGTTGACAGCAGTGCCCACGGTACACCCTCGACTCCCGTTGACAGCAGTGCCCACGGTAAGCCCTCGACTCCCGTTGACAGCAGTGCCCACGGTACGCCCTCGACTCCCGTTGACAGCAGTGCCCACAGTACGCCCTCAACTCCCGCTGACAGCAGTGCTCACAGTACGCCCTCAACTCCCGCTGGCAACGGTGCCAATGGTACGGTTTTGATTTTGCCCGATGGCGCTGCACTTTCGGCCTTTTCGGGCGGAGGGCTTCTTCTGTGTGCGTGTGCTTTGCTGCTGCACGTGTTCTTTACGGCAGTTTTTTTCTGATGTAGTGAGTCTCCTGACAAATGTAGATAAATTCATAATTGTGGTGTGAACCGTTTGGGTAAATGTGTGTGTGCGCTCTCATAACAAGGAAATGACTTCCAGTAATGTTTTTGTTTTTGTTCTCGAACATTTTGAATAAATCTGCGGACAGATGGGGATGCGTAATTTGAATTTGTTTTTCAGCGCTTTTTGTCACTGGCCCTTTGTTTAAGTGGAGACCGCGTTGGAATGCGGCGAGGGCATTTCTCTGTTTTGATTTCCTTCTTTTTTTTCCTTTGTGTTTCTTCAATTTGACGGTTTGCACGCTGTGCGGTGACGCGTTTTCCCTTGTGACATAAGGGCCAACTGCTTCACAGTGGCACGAGGGCCTGCTATCACGAGGCATTCAGCGACAGGGTCGCCAGTGACTCACTTTGTGTGGCGCAGCTCGAGGAGGTGTCTGGCTGCCGTGGGGCCTCGATGGTTGCCACTTCGCGAGTTTGCAACGAGCCTGCTTCTCGCGGAGGGAGCAGCGAAATATTTTGTTTTTTTGTTTTTGTTTTTGTGTGTGTAAGTTTTGGTTCGGTCTCCCTTGAACTGGGGGACGTTGGGCTTATTGAACCAAACTCTGATTCCCCCAAAACTTCTTTTTTTGGTTTTCTTTTGTTTTTGTTTTTGTGCTGCTGATTTGCACGCTTTCTCACTGTCACCGAAGCCGCGACGGCGGTGTTTGAGTGCCCCCTCACGCTGCTGCTGTGGAATTTGCGTTGCCTTGCGGACATTTCTGTTGGGTCGCATTGCTGTCTACTTCGTTTTTTATTTTTGTGGGTTTGGTGGAGGGGAGTGGGCAGCAGGGGGCGGGCCGAGATGCCTGTGGAGACAGCGACTTTGCGGGGCTCTCTCTCGGCCGTCGTCATTCAACAATCCATTGCGCAGCAGGTTGCCACGAACACCAGCACCAATATTTGTTCGTTTTCCCACTCTTACCGGCGCGTCTAGCCGCACGATGCCATCTGGGTGCCGAGGAGGCGGTTGAGCAGCGGAAAAGGCTTCCTGCTATGAAGCAAATGCCACTGAGAGAACTTTTCGCTGCGTGGATCTTCCTGAATGCCCCGCCGTTGGCGCGCGGCGGAGGTGCCTGGGCATTCTAGAAGCAGATGGCGAAAGGTTTCCTGCGTGTCAACTGGCGTGCCTGTGGAGGTTGGCTGATCCTGCGGTAGCAGAGACCGCTTCCTGGCACCACAGAGCGAGTAGCGGTGAGTGTCTTGGCGAATGGTACAACGCCACTTGTTGCTGGGCTGGGTAGCAAAGCATGTCAGCGGGTCCGTGTGCCATATGGGTGCGATTCCATGCTCCGTGTGTTGTCCGGTTGCCATGGTCTGCGTCGCATGCTGAGCCGCAGGCTCATTAGCATGCACTCCACAATGTCCGTAACAAAACTGCCGGTGCACGGACCGGCCGGCACGCATCAGTGTCAAGAGACGCTGCCAGGTCCGGTCCTTGTTGAGGGCCGCTAGGAGAGACTGGCTTTGTGTCGCCACAAGCGGGGTTTTTACGCCTGTGGTGGATCCGAGGGATAATCAGCCACTCCAGGGCCAGGAGCAGCGCACTGGATTCCGTCCTGCAGCTTCAGGGGCGTGTGCCGCAGTTGTTACTTACTTTCCCTATTATCTGCGAGGAATGCAGGGATGAAGGCGGTATGCCAACGCAGGCTGGCGTGGGAACGTCGAAATCGCCGTCCGCTGCGAGTATCCACGAGCGGTGGCTGTGCAGCGCTAGAACCTCTTCGCGGACTCTGCGCATTTCCCTTATCAGTTCTTTGTCGTCGGTGATTGAGTGGTCTATCGGAAGTTTCGCAGCGATGGTGACCCGGTGAGCGGAGGCCGCAGACCAGGGAGGAATGGAGCCGCGAAAGAACCGCTCTTCGCGTGGTGAGCTCTCGGTGATGCCGTAGTCCTTTGTGTATGCGTCTACGAAGGCATATAGCTCGTGCCGAGATAATGGCGAGATGCGGAAATCTGCGCGAGGCGAAGGCTCAGACGTTGATCTCCGCTCCCAGTCCATCTGACAATTGCGTGTGTTATCAAACATGGAGAGCCGCGTGCAGGCGGACGACATGGAGCGGCGGTATATTTGCTTCTAGGGGTGCGGATTACTGGTCGACAGTTCTCGGAACTCCGCTGACGATGCGTGCCAGACCTGCGTACGTCTCTTGCATCTCATTCCTCGCTGAATCCGTCGCTACTGCCCATATGAGCTCGCTGCCGTAGCGCAATTTGGATGCGCCGTATCCGATGATGAACGTGCGTGGGTCATGTGGAGATGGCCCCGCCTCTTTGTGCGCAATGCAGCGTGGCTGCGATATCCGTTGCGAGGCGGCCGCCACATTTACCGTCAGTTGCGGATCGAGATCCATGCCGAGAAGCTTCGCAGTTCGCGACGCCCACATGGTCATGACTGGGATTTTACATCCAGTCACTTCCAGCGGCCGCTTTCCTTTGCGATCATAGTTTGACTCCGTGTGCGTGGAGAGTGTGAACCAAGCGGCTTTGCACTTTGACGGGATGATGGCCAGGCCACTTTACTGGCCCCGCGCGTGCAGTTTTTTGAGGACCGTGTTGGCTGCGGGAATGGTGTCTTCCCGAGAGTGGCCGTTGATTACAATGGAGAGGTCATCCGCGTGCATGTCTGCTGTGACGCCTGAGAAGCCGTTCAGCAGATTGAGAAGTGGGTGTGCGTAAAGGGAGAGCAAAAATGTGTTCCCAATACGGACCCCTGAGGAACTCCTCGCAGCGTGGAAGACCGATCGCCGTGTCTGTTGCCAACTCGTGTCTTCGCGTAGCGACCACGCAGAAATTTTCCAAGCCACCTTCGGCAGTTCACCCCCGGAATATTGGCCGGCAAGCGACTGAGGACTCGATGAACAGTGAACTCAAAGGCCTTGCTGGAGTCTACCAGCACCAACGGAGCCCGATGGGGTCTGCAGTGGAGCTGGCTTCCAGCACCGCTCTTCTTGGGAAGGTTCGCTTGGAAGTAATCGGTTCTATTATGCTCCACTTCGTGTATCAGGTGTGCCAGCTGCATCGTCGTGGTACGCGTACTACGGCACGCATGCTGGTGCGGACGAGGCGTCCACAGCCAAAGCGGTCTCCTCAATGCCATTTTCTCAGCAGCCTTACCCACGATGGAAGGAAGGCTGATGGGTCGATATGACTCCGTTAGCGCCGGCGATTTACCGGGTTTTAGGACTGGGACGATGGTGGCTCGTCGCCACTGGACCGGAATCGTGCCGGCTGTCCGGCTGTGGTTGATGCGGCGGAGAGGGAGTCGGAGACACTTCGTCGAAAGATGTGGTAGCGCCTCGCTGTAGACTTCGTCCGGTCCGGGGCCTTGCCGTACGGTGTGCTGCGCAGCGCTGCACGCAGTTCCGTACGATTAAAAGAGGCATCCAGAGAGAGGGGAGAGAAGGAACCTATCGAAGATGAGGCGGCCGACTCGTTGTTGTTCTGCGGCCCTAGAAGGGGAGGGAGAAGAATAC
>NW_001849266.1:0-32219 GCF_000209065.1 Trypanosoma cruzi | reverse complement strand
CCGGGTTTTAGGACTGGAACGATGTGGGCTCGTCGCCACTGGACCGGAATCGTGCCGGCTGTCCGGCTGTGGTTGATGCGCCGGAGAGGGAGTCGGAGACACTTCGTCGAAAGATGTGGTAGCGCCTCGCTGTAGACTTCGTCCGGTCCGGGGCCTTGCCGTACGGTGTGCTGCGCAGCGCTGCACGCAGTTCCGTACGATTAAAAGAGGCATCCAGAGAGAGGGGAGAGAAGGAACCTATCGAAGATGAGGCGGCCGACTCGTTGTTGTTCTGCGGCCTAAGAAGGGGAGGGAGAAGAAATACACAAGGACTTGTTTTCTCCGTTTTTTCCCGTTGGAAGACCCAATCGCCTTGCGAGGTGGGGAGGAATCCAAGATTGAGCGCATCCGCTGCTCTCCTTGCTGTCCTGAAATTATTCTTGCGGCCATCGCGCATCAACGCCGTTGTGGGAGACGGAATTGATGTCTTTTTACGTCCGGAATGTATTTTTTAGGCGAGTGGTTTGCCTGGGTTTAACTTGCTGATGCGACGCCGATATTTGCTGCACGAGCGCTCTCGGAGTAGGAGGAAGAATTGGCTCCTTGCCCGTTGCGTCTCTGCTTCACGGTCGGGCGTCGGTAACTGCAGACAGCGGGCCTTGCTGTCGGTAGCAATCCGCTCTGCCTTCGCAAGGGTGTCGCCCCGGAGCTTGGGATCATCCTTGTGCATGCCGCGGGGTCAATGCCGTCGAAGTGAAACTGCAAGTGCTCTCGTAAAAGCTTTAATGCCGGTTGATTGCTTTTTATGGTCGCATGCTGGAAGTTGTGCGTCGAGGTCGTTGGCGAAGGACTCCCACTTGGACTTCCACCAGCTGTAGAAAACTCGACGCACAGAAGTGGGTGCCGAGGGCATGGTATCCTTAAATGCCTGACGCAGCGTGAGTGCCAACACATAGTGGTCACTGAGCGGCGGCACATTGGCTGTCCAGTTGGACACGGTAAGATGCCTTGACCATGTCCGGTCGATACAGGATCTCTCTCTTGCACCACGAGCATGCTTTGTTTCACCAGGGGTGTTAACCAAGGTGCGTCCTGCATCCGTGCGCGGTTGTATAAAATTCTACAGCGGAGTTGCTTGGAGGGGTCTCCAGGAAGGGCTCCCACCGTGGGCGACGCACGTTGAAATCTCCACACGGAATGAGCGGCGACGAGACCGAGAGGCAGCTCAGCAACCGCCTAGGGGTTGTGTCGGTTGCGGCGGTGGTCTCATATAGGTGCTCGCCACAATAAGATCACGGTTCTGGCCCAGCGCGAATTGGACCATCACTTCGAGGCTGGAATCACGTTGAGGAGTGATGAGGTGCATGCGCTTGGAGCGGAGGTTTTTCCGCACCAACACCGCTGCAACACATTCCTTGCGGATACGTGATTGTGCGTGGAGCACACACTCTCCAGTATGCATGCTGGCGATCTGCTCCGACGACTTCCATGTCTCCCGGATGGCTATCATGTCTGCTCCCTGCGCCATTAATGTTGCGAGTTTGGCCGGCGTCAGTGAGGGAACGGTCATCCGGGGTGCTGCTATGGGGCTCGGGCTCCGCTCAACGTCTCCGCCTCGCAGTAGCTTTTGCCTCTGTGCGTCACTTACGGCACGCAGACGACACGTGTAGCGCTGGTAATCGCCGACGAAATCCGGCAGCAGTGAAACCCGCTCGTCCGTCGCATCGTCTGAATCCCACTTGCTGCGATCCCCACTGCCGTCTGCACACTTCGTGCTTGCGTGCCCCCTGGTGGCCGGGATATGGTTTGGCCCTTCGCGCTGTATGCGCTTGAATTGTCCTTTCGCGACTCTTCGCTTGTCTTGGCCCCTGGCCCCGGCGGTGTATTGAATGCGTTGCTGCGCCATCTTGTACCCGCAGCCCGCTGCTCGCTCGGAGCGATGAGTAGCACCTCCCTTGCTGACGGCAGCCTGCGAAGTTCCTGGGAAACGGGGGATACTACTTGCATCCGCAGACACGGGAAGAACGCATGCCGCACGGAGAGTTGTCGGCCCCTCCCGCTGCTCTCTGTCCTACTAGGGGTGAGCGAAGGACTGGTCCACCGCCGCCTGTCAGCGCTGCTGGCACGCCACCGACGTCAGCCTCGATTAACGCCACGACGCACGGTCTCCGACGTGGTGACGCCTGTCCGTGACGAAACGGCACGAGGGCCGAGCGAGCGCATCGCCGTGGAGTGTGGGCGTCGCAGGGGCGGCGTCCCGCGCTGCACCCTCACCGTCGCCGCTCTCTCGCAGTCCCGACCGGCATCTCGACTGCGTTCGACACCGTTGACGATGGGCGATTGCTGGCCGAACTCGGCGACCTCCCGCGCCTGTGCTGTCGAGCCCAACACTGGTTGCGCAGCCACCTGGGAGGCGGCCGCGTTGGGGTGAGTGATCGCAAACAATATTTCCGACAGTAGCTCGCCTCAGCCGGGGCAGCCCACTGCAGCACGTGGACAACACTGGTACGAGGAACACTTCTTTTACGGGTGTGAGCTGCTGCCGTGCGTGGTGCATGGACTATTTGATTGTGTGGGGAGGTGCATGGAGTGACGAATACTTCTGTTTGGCGTGTCGCGGTGTGTTGGAATGATGTTCGGAGAACATGTGAGGGGTGTTGTGTGCAGTTTGTGTGTCTTCTCTGGTGGAGCCGACATGTGTGCGGGGATTGTGGCATTGCTGGCTGACAGCTCCACGCCACTTTTCGGCATTCCTGGATGTGCTGAGGAATGACGGCTGGCGACCAGCGTGTTGGTGCTACTGGTGGGAATAAGTGCATCGGGAATAGGCCGTTTTCTCTTTCCGTGCTGGAGCCGATGAACTGGCACGAGGGCACCGGCTGCAGGCTGCCTGCCAGCACGTGTGAGCAGCGGATCCATGCACACACAGACGCTCATCGCAAGAGCTTGTGCGATCACAGTGGCTTTTGTGGCGTGCTTTTGTGGGCGTCAGCCCGTCGGAGAATGTGTGAAGCAAACGGCTGACTGCACGCGAGGAAAATAAGTGCGTGCACTGTGCCGTGTTTCGGCGTCGATGGCAGCGCGGCAGGAGGCCCGTGCTGGCAACTGAGATCTTTGCGTGGCGAGGGATGTCGGTGTTGATTTTGGATCGTCGAGGGTGAAATGAATTTGCTGCTGCCCGTGTGTGTGGCCACTCCGGCAGAGAGCGAACACAAAAGGGAGGGATGCAGGCGCTGCGTGTGTGTGTGCAGGTGCCATGCAACAACGTCACAACAAACATGCTGCGACTCGGTGACCCTCACATTGCTGTGGTCCTCACGAGCAGCCCAGGCACGGCCCGCATCGATGCACTTAGTGGAAGGAGTGAGGCATCTTTTGAGGCGCTGCAGGGAGCAGGATGTGTTGACGCAGCCACGACGTGCATGGAGTGTCACGATGGCACAGCCGGCTGTGGCTGGTGGAATATTTGCTTCTCGGAGGCAACAGAGAGAGAGAGAGAGCTGCTGCTGCTGACGTCGTTGCTGCCTTTTCTGGCCTCCCATGCCGATTATCGTCTGTCCGCTGATCATGGGTGGTGTGCCTCCACTAGTGACGTCGTCTGCAGGCATTCCACAGCACCAGCGAAACACACATCATGTCGCATGCTTTGGCTGTGGATGTGGTGTCGTGAATGCAGCCGGCATTATTTTGCCCGACTCCTTTTCACTGCCTTGCGATAAATAGATGCGTCGCCGCCCGAGTCATTCACTGCAGCTCCGTGTGTTGTGCTGCCGGCACAATACTCTCGTGTTGTCTGGCGCCTGGCTGACAGTCAAGCACCACTGCGCTGGGACATGCAGGGATGCGGACTGCCGCTCACGGTGTTGGGCACCGCTGTTTGGATGCGGCGGCCACACGAGCGGATGTATTGTGGCACAATCAAATGCGTAAAATACGCGGAATCACAGCGGCTGCAATAATATCGACGGTGTGGCACCACGGAATGTGTGAGGGGTGATGCATGATGAATCAGAGTGGGCGGCATGCGAGGGAAGTGCACCGCGACGGAGCGTCGCCCCCCCCCCTCAGCCTGCAGGGGAATGTACGCCCACAAAATATATGGTCGAGGCACCACCAAACACGCATGCCCTTCTGTGCAGCAATAAATAGGAGCGAAGGTGCGTTCTGGTGCGTGGGAGTCCACTCACATATTCCCATTTCCACCGCAATAAACGGCGAGGAATCAGGTGCCACAGCAACGAAGGAGGAAATAAAAACATCTATTGCAGCACTTTACCAGCGAAAAGCAGGAACAACACAAATTGAATTATTGGCTGCACCAACACAATAAAAATTCACAAGAGAAGGAAACAGTTGTGCGCACTGCGGGAACCCCAACACACGATGCAGGCATGAAGGTTTACCCTCCGCAAAAACAATAACAACATATGCAGGCATCTTCCACCCTCCAAAAAGAAACAAAAATAAATGGCTGCTTTATTCCATTCCTTGCGCTTGACTTTGCGTGTGCTGCTGCTGATGCGGTGGTGGCTGCGCTTCCCGTGGACCAACAATCCACGTGGTGTGCGGGGATCTATTCTTTTTCATGGCTACTTTGCTTTTGTGTTGCTGTGTGCGCTGCACCTATTCTCGTGTGTGCGTGCCCTCCGTGAGGGGTGCCGACACGACGGACCGCTCTCGCCGTATGTACATGCGGTGGAGCCTTGTGTGCCGCTCCTGTTTGCTTCTCCCTCCTCCATCTGTGTGTTGGTGTTGCGGCAGGGCTGTGTGTGTGTGTGTGCCCGCTGCCGTGGATTGGAGTGTGTGTCGTGCGTGGTGTGCGGCGTACGGTGCATGCCTGGCCGCTGCCCTCTCCTCATGTGTGTGTTTGCCCTCTGTGTGTGTCTGCCGCACCTCTCGTCTCTCCTGTTGCTCTCCATGTCCCTCACTGTGCAGATCAGCTCCACACCACTGAACGACCACACTCACGATGATGACGTGCCGTCTGCTGTGCGCCCTGTTGGTGCTTGCCCTGTGCTGCTGCCCGTCCGTGTGCGTGACAGCGACGGAGGGTAGCGGAGAACAAAAAGGGGCCAACGGTTCACCAACTGCTCTGTCACCGGGAGCAGGTGGTGCAGGGCAATCAAATACTTCCACGGGGCCAAGTTCAACAGCTCCGGACGTTGCGTTACCGAAACCCGGAAATCAGGACAGTCAGCAACCCGCTCCGGCAGGGAGTTCAGATGCAGAAAGTCCGGGGCCTATTCCAAAAGAAGAACAAGGTCCGCGCACCGATGCGTCAGGGTCGTCTGGTGGGTCCGCTAACTCAAATAAATCGTCAAGTTCCGTGACCGGTACGGTATTGGCACAAAGTCAGAAGGAAAATGCGCCAACAACAACAACCACGACTACGACAAAAGCACCAACTACCACCACCACTACGACTACGGAGGCGCCAACTACAACCACCACTCGCGCACCGTCACTTCTTCGCGAAAGCGACGGCAGCCTCAGCAGCTCTGCGTGGGTGTGTGCCCCGCTGCTGCTCGCCGTATCCGCGCTGGCGTACACCACTCTGGGCTGAAGAATTGTGTGCGGGCTGTGCGTGCCAGCACTCAACCGCGGGGACTTGTGTGCGTCCACTGTGGTCCGATGTGCTAAACAGGATAAAATAATGATTGTGTTTTGCTTCACTTGCTTCCGCTGCCCTGCTGTGTGCTCCTTGCCGCTCCCCGCATCCGTCACGTTGAACGCACCCCAGACACACTCATGTGCATGGCACGCACACAACTGATTGCGTGGAGTCACATTTGAGGATGGGTGCGTGCGCGCTGGAGCCATGCTGTGCAGCCCTTTGTTTTGTGTGTTTACATTTTTAACTTCATTGCTGTTCGTTTACCTGTGTTTTGTTTCTAATTGTTTTGTGTGTTTTTCTGTTTGCTTGCTGCGGGGCGTTGTGTGTTTTTGCCCTTTCACTGCTTTCAACTGCCTCATGGTGTGTGTGCGCTGCCGCTGCTGGGCTGCTGCCATTTGTGACTGTGCGGTGGCTGTGCGTGGTGTAGCGGCCGTGTCTCTCCTTTTGCTTCCGCTCTGCGTTGACGGGGAGTTAGTTTGTGCTGAAGGCTGCAGGCAAGTGACAGGAGTGATGGCGATGATGATGGCTGGCCGTGTGCTGCTGGTGTGTGCCCTCTGCGTGCTGTGGTGCGGTGCCGGCGGGGCTGATGCGAGTAATCTCGAGAACAACGCAGTTGGCGCCTGCATGGTGTCGTGGGTGTTGAATACGAATAAATCGTATGCGCCGAGCGGATGTGACAAAACGGCGCTGACGCTGCCTTTACGATCGGTCTTGTCCATCACTGCCGTTGCAGCTTCGACTGACCCATTGGTGACTGGTGCAGCCGAAAATAAATCGGATTTGGCTCCAAGTTCAGGTGCTGATTTCGGTGGTGCCGGTTCTCCTCCTGGTCGCGGAGGTGGAGGTGGAGGCGGTAGAGACGACGGTGCTGGCGGTCCTGCTGGTGTTGGAGGTGCCAGTGGCAGTCAAGCTCGTGGCGGCAAAGCTTCTGTTGGCGGTGGTGGTGGCTCAAATGGAGGTTCTAAAGCACGTGTTGGTGGCTCTTTGAAGTCCCCTGCTTCGGATGTCAAGTCCCCATCTCCTGTTCTCGGTGATGGTGGCAGTTCTCCTGGGGCTCCTACGGGAAGTGTAGGTTCTGACGGAAGCAAATGTTTCATTTTGGGCTCCTTTTCTTCTGGTGGTCGCAGTCAACCTGATGTTGGCAGTCCAGGTGGTGATGCATCTTTGAGCACTCCTGTTGCTGGTGGTAAGTCCCCACCCTCCATCACCGACGAGAGTGATGCGTTGGAGAAGACCGGCGCTGCGGCATCCACAAAGGGAGGGAAACCTCAAGAAGCAGGTGAGCAGTCAGAAGCAAATCGTGCACGGAACGAATTGCCCGAATTGTCGGCACCAGCGGAGTCAACACCCGAAGCACAAGAAGACTCTCCCAGTAGACAAGAAAAACCAGAAAGTGAAGCTGCTGGTAGGGCTGCAACTGGAGACGAGAAACGGCGGAGTAATGCGGAGGCACAAGGCCCTTCCGCCGTGATGTCCACCGCCAGCACCAGCAACGGTAGGAGAAGAACGACCAACAGCGGTGGCAGTTCCGGCAGGAGGAAGCCCAACGGCACAAACAGACTCGCAAACCTTGACAGAAGAAAGGACAAAAACGTCACCGTCACCAAACAAAAAGGAGCCTGAAGAGACAGAACCTACTTCTGGAGATGGTGTGGCAGAACAACAGGGTCAAGGCACTGTTTTACCGGATCTGAGGGGTGGACCTACCGGCAGCCCGGCGGAAGTAACGGCATCATCCATCTCTACAAGTGGCAGTGGTGATGGCCGGAGTAGGGCGGATGAGAATGACGACAACAGCAAAGGGCCCAACCCCGGAACGCCACACAACGACCCCGAAGCCAGTCATACCAACGTTGCGCCCACGGCCAGTAAGACAAAACCACGTACAGCGAAAGCAGCAGCTACCGCTCCAGCAAATGGTACGGCTACGCCTGGCAGCAGTGACGGCAGCACCGCGGTCTCCCACACCACCTCCCCTCTTTTGCTTCCTCTTGTTGCGTGTGCGGCTGCGGCTGCGGTGGTGGCCGCGTGAGAGTGAGGGAGAGAGAGCCGTGCACCGCCCGCACACACTCTCGTCCTTCTCTCTCTGTGTGTATGTCCCCTTGCATGGACTCTCACCCTCACCTCACCCCACGAGGCACACACAATAATGTGCCCATTGTGTATATGCATGCACACCCATGCAGGCCCGTTGGTGCTCTCTTTTGCACGACACGCACCGCTGCCGTCCTGCCTGGCTGCATGGGCGGAGCACCGTAACTGTTTCTGTTTTGTTTTTATTGCATTGATTGGGCGACCTCTCTCTCTCTCCCTCTGTGTGTGTGTTTTGCTTTACGGAAGCAATGAGAGTGTGTGCGCTGGTCGTCGCACCTGTTGCTGCGCGTCCCCACTGCTGGGTGGACGCCCCCACGCTTCGGCTTTTTGTTGTTGGTATTTTTTATCCTCTGCCTGTGTTGTGGTTGAGTGCACCCATCTTACTTTTTTTGATTGCTGGTTTGCTTTGACTGCGGACGCCTGATTCCTCTTTGTGTGTTCTCACATTGTTTTCTTTCTCCTTCTAAAAGTGTCAGCCATTCGTATCCTTGTAAAGCCACCACGTCCTTTCTTTTCCACATACGCCATGCGTCAGTTGATCCACGTCACCCCACGGTCTGCAGCGCTGCTGGAGCTGCTTGTGATGATGCCTGCGACGGGAATTGCCAGCGAGTGCTTTGCTGCCACCCTGACGTATCCTTTGCTTCCTTGACGATGTAGGGCGTACCGACGGCGCGTGGGCGTCTGTGGTGCTGGTGAGGCACGTGCGTCTCAAACCGTATGATGCGTCGCAGGTGTGCAGCGTCGTTTCGAAGCACCAATGGGCGTTTCTACTCATCATGGCGTCCACAACGGACCCGGATGGCAGCAGGAGGCACTGCGATTCCTTCTGGTGTTGTACAGCGACTTTGTTGGACGGCGCGCCTGATTGGCGTCTCTTGGGGCTTTTGTGGGAGAAGGTGGGAGGCTGAGGGCATTAGGACTGAATTGTTTTGAGTGGCTGCGTTCCGTTGACTTGCGGCCGGTCGTTGCACTCTTTTGGGGTTTGGCGGCCCGTCTCTTTTGTTTACTTCCCACCGCGGCACGTGGACAACACTGGTCCGAGGAACACTTGTTTGACGGGTGTGAGCTGCTGCCGTGCGTGGTGCATGGACTATTTGATTGTGTGGGGAGGTGCATGGAGTGACGAATACTTCTGTTTGCGTGTCGCGGTGTGTTGGAATGATGTTCGGAAAACATGTGAGGGGTGTTGTGTGTAGTTTGTGTGTCTTCTCTGGTGGAGCCGACATGTGTGCGGGATTGTGGTGTTGCTGGCTGACGGTTCCACGTCACTTTTCGGCATTCCTGGATGTGCTGAGGAATGACGGCTGGCGACCAGCGTGTTGGTGCTGCTGGTGGGAATAAGTGCACGAGGAATTGGCCATTTTCTCTTTCCCATGCTGGAGCCGATGAACTGGCACGAGGGCACCGGCTGCAGGCTGCCTGCCAGCACGTGTGAGCAGCGGATCCATGCACACACAGACGCTCATCGCAAGAGCCTGTGTGGTCACAGTGGCTTTTGTGGGCGTCAGCCCGTCGGAGAATGTGTGAAGCAAACGGCTGACTGCACACGAGGAAAATAAGTGCGTGCACTGTGCCGTGTTTCGGCGTCGATGGCAGAGCGGCAGGAGGCCCGTGCTGGCAACTGAGATCTTTGTGTGGCGAGGGATGTCGGTGTTGATTTTGGATCGTCGAGGGTGAAATGAATTTGCTGCTGCCCGTGTGTGTGGCCACTCCGGCGGAGGGCGAACACAAAAGGGAGGGATGCAGGCGCTGCGTGTGTGTGTGCAGGTGCCATGCAACAACGTCACAACAAACATGCTGCGACTCGGTGACCCTCACATTGCTGTGGTCCTCACGAGCAGCCCAGGCACGGCCCGCATCGATGCACTTAGTGGACGGAGTGAGGCATCTTTTGAGGCGCTGCAGGGAGCAGGATGTGTTGACGCAGCCACGACGTGCATGGAGTGTCACGATGGCACAGCCGGCTGTGGCTGGTGGAATATTTACTTCTCGGAGGCAACAGAGAGAGAGAGAGAGCTGCTGCTGCTGACGTCGTTGCTGCCTTTTGTGGCCTCCCATGCCGATTATTGTCTGTCCGCTGATCATGGGTGGTGTGCCTCCACTAGTGACGTCGTCTGCAGGCATTCCACAGCACCAGCGAAACGCACATCACGTCGCATGCTTTGGCTGTGGGTATGGTGTCGTGAATGCAGCCGGCATTATTTTGCCCGACTCCTTTTCACTGCCTTGCGACAAATAGATGCGTCGCCGCCCGAGTCATTCGCTGCAGCTCCGTGTGTTGTACTGCCGGCACAATACTCTCGTGTTGTCTGGCGCCTGGCTGACAGTCCAAGCACCACTGCGCTGGGGCATGCAAGGATGTGGACTGCCGCTCACGGTGTTGGGCACCGCTGTTTGGATGCGGCGGCCACACGAGCGGATGTATTGTGGCACAATCAAATGCGTAAAATACGCGTAATCACAGCGGCTGCAATAATACCAACGGTGTGGCACCACGGAGTATGTGAGGGGCGATGCATGATGAATCAGAGTGGGCGGCATGCGAGGGAAGTGCACCGCGACGGAGCGTCGCCCCGCCCTCAGCCTGCAGGGGAATGTACGCCCACAAAATATATGGTCGAGGCACCACCAAACACACATGCCCTTCTGTGCAGCAATAAATAGGAGCGAAGGTGCGTTCTGGTGCGTGGGAGTCCACTCACGTATTCCCATTTCCACCGCAATAAACGGCGAGGAATCAGGTGCCACAGCAACGAAGGAGGAAATAAAAACATCTATTGCAGCACTTTTACCAGCGAAAAGCAGGAACAACGCAAATTGAATTATTGGCTGCACCAACACAATAAAAATTCACAAGAGAAGGAAACAGTTGTGCACACTGCAGGAACCCCAACACACGATGCAGGCATGAAGGTTTACCCTCCGCAAAAACAATAACAACATATGCAGACATCTTCCACCCTCCAGAAAGAAACACAAATAAATGGCTGCTTTATTCCATTCCTTGCGCTTGACTTTGCGTGTGCTGCTGCTGCTGCTGCTGCGGTGGTGGCTGCGCTTCCCGTGGACCAACAACCCACGTGGTGTGCGGGGATCTATTCTTTTTCATGGTTACTTTGCTTTTGTGTTGCTGTGTGCGCTGCACCTATTCTCGTGTGTGCGTGCCCTCCGTGAGGGGTGCAGACACGACGGACCGCTCTCGCCGTATGTGCATGCGGTGGAGCCTTGTGTGCCGCTCCTGTTTGCTTCTCCCTCCTCCATCTGTGTGTTGGTGTTGCGGCAGGGCTGTGTGTGTGTGCCGTGGATTGGAGTGTGTGCTGCGTGGTGTGCGGCGTACGGTGCATGCCTGGCCGCTGCACTCTCCTCATGTGTGTTTGCCCTCTGTGTGTGTCTGCCGCACCTCTCGTCTCCCCTGTTGCTCTCCATGTCCCTCACTGTGCAGATCAGCTCCACACCACTGAACGACCACACTCACGATGATGACGTGCCGTCTGCTGTGCGCCCTGTTGGTGCTTGCCCTGTGCTGCTGCCCGTCCGCGTGCGTGACAGCGACTGCTGGAGATCCAAATAAGGGTGGCCCCGGTTTATCGCCTGCTCAGTCAGAGGGAGCAGGTGTTTCAGGGCAAGCAAATACTTCCAGGGCGTCAAGTTTAACACCTCCGACCGTTGCGTTACCGGGACCCGAAAATCAGGACGGTACGGGAGAAGCATCAGTCACGAGGATTGTTACCGGAAGAGGTACAGATGGAGTGACCGGTACGCCAGGGTTTACGGGGAACAGTGCGAAACAGCCACATGGTACGCCCAGTTCGCAAGGGGCAGGAGATTCGGCGAACCGTAATGGACAGGAACAAATTAGGGAGTCCAGTACGTCAGGTTCAGCAGAATCGACCAAAAAGGTACAGGAACGGGCACCAAGTGGGGCGACTGGTGGGAAAGGGCCCTCAAGTCAGCCCAGTAATGGGAAGACACAAATTGTGAAACCCACATCACAAGGATCAAGTGAGGGAACCGATGTGCCGGGGAGTTCAAATACCGAAGGTCCAGAGACTATTCCAAAACAGGGACCAGGTGAGTCCGATGGGTCAGGGTCGTCAGGTGGGTCCGCTAACCCAGCTGCAGCATCAAGTTCCGTGACCGGTACGGTATTGGCACAAAGTCAGAAGGAAAATGCGCCAACAACAACAACCACGACTACGACAAAAGCACCAACTACCACCACCACTACGACTACGGAGGCGCCAACTACAACGACCACCCGCGCACCGTCACTTCTTCGCGAAAGCGACGGCAGCCTCAGCAGCTCTGCGTGGGTGTGTGCCCCGCTGCTGCTCGCTCTGGCTGCGCTGGCGTACACCACTCTGGGCTGAAGAATTGTGTGCGGGCTGTGCGTGCCAGCACCCAACCGTGGGGACTTGTGTGCGTCCACTGTGGTCCGATGTGCTAAACAGGATAAAATAATGATTGTGTTTTGCTTCACTTGCTTCCGCTGCCCTGCTGTGTGCTCCTTGCCGCTCCCCGCATCCGTCACGTTGAACGCACCCCAGACACACTCATGTGCATGGCACGCACACAACTGATTGCGTGGAGTCGCATTTGAGGATGGGTGCGTGCGCGCTGGAGCCATACTGTGCAGCCCTTTGTTTTGTGTTTTTACATTTTAACTTCATTGCTGTTCGTTTACCTGTGTTTTGTTTCTAATTGTTTTGTGTGTTTTTCTGTTTGCTTGCTGCGGGGCGTTGTGTGTCTTTGCCCTTTCACTGCTTTCAACTGCCTCATGGTGTGTGTGCGCTGCGGCTGCTGGGCTGCTGCCATTTGTGACTGTGCGGTGGCTGTGCGTGGTGTAGCGGCCGTGTCTCTCCTTTTGCTTCCGCTCTGCGTTGACGGGGAGTTAGTTTTTGCTGAAGGCTGCAGGCAAGTGACAAGATTGATGGCGATGATGATGACTGGCCGTGGGCTCTGCGTCCTGTTGTCTCCTGCAGTGATGTGCAACAGCTCGTGCGTGTTTTTGGCGGCTGCTGCGACGGTGTGTGTGTGCGGCCCGCTGGTGATGGCGCGGTGACTGCTGAGCACGCGCGGGCTGTGATGGCCGCGGAAGGAGGACCGTGGCCGGTGGCTCTGGACGAAAGGGGAACGTGAACTCTGAGGTTGACAGCAATCAGGAAGACGAGGAGGGTGGAGAAAACACGGCGGGTGAGGACCCCAATCCGACCCCCGCAGGACCACTCACTGCTCCGACGAGGCAGGATCAATCCTGCAGCGACCCACTGCGAAGTAACAATTGCAATCCGTCCGGCACTGGCAGCGCCTCTGCCGCTCAGATGCGTGCAAGTGGACCGGAGTCTTTGGGCGGAGGGCACGCTGGTGGCGGGAGGACCTCCCAGGGAAGTGAGGCTTCGGAAAAAACCGTCACGGGAGAGTCACAGTGCCAGGGACGGCAAAGGAAACACCGCAAGACGATGAAGGAGGAGAACCCGGAGCGCAACACGAGGCCGACCAAACCACGAAAATGACTGTGATGACTTGTTGCGCAAAACAGCAGTGGAGCAGGAGGGTCACCAGCGAGGTCGCAAGGTGCGCCACGACCCGATGGTGGCGAGAATGCTCATTATTATTTTTCCCCTACTCTTACCGGCGCGTCTAGCTATACAATGCCATCCTGGTGCCGAGGAGGCGGTTGAGCAGCGGAAAAAGCTTCCTGCTATGAAGCGACTGCCATTGAGAGAACTTTTTGCTGCGTGGATCTTCCTGAATGCCCCGCCGTTGGCGCGCGGCGGAGGTGCCTGGGCATTCTAGAAGCAGTTGGCGAAAGGTTTCCTGCGTGTCAACTGGCGTGCCTTGAGGTTGGCTGATCCTGCAGTGGCGGAGACCGCTTCCTGGCACCACAGAACGAGTAGCGGTGAGTGTCTTGGCGAATGGTACGACGCCACTTGTTGCTGGGCTGGGTAGCAAAGCATGTCAGCGGGTCCGTGTGCCATATGGGTGCGATTCCATGTTCCGTGTGTTGTCCGATTGCCATGGTCTGCGTCGCATGCTGAGCCGCAGGCTCATTAGCATGCACTCCACAATGTCCGTAACAAAACTGCCGGTGCACGGACCGGCCGGCACGCATCAGTGTCAAGAGACGCTGCCAGATCCGGTCCTTGTTGAGGGCCGCTAGGAGAGCCTGGCTTTGTGTCGCCACAAGCGGGGTTTTTACGTCTGTGGTGGATCCGAGGGATAATCAGCCACTCCAGGGCCAGGAGCAGCGCACTGGATTCCGTCCTGCAGCTTCAAGGGCGTGTGCCGCAGTTGTTACTTACTTTCTCTATTATCTGCGAGGAATGCAGGGATGAAGGCGGTATGCCAACGCAGGCTGGCGCGGGAACGTCGAAATCGCCATCCGTTGCGAGTATCCACGAGCGGTGGCTGTGCAGCGCTGGAGCCTCTTCGCTGACTCTGCGCTTTTCCCGTATCAGCTCTTTGTCGTCGGTGATTGAGTGGTCTATCGGAAGTTCCACACCGATGGTGACCCGGTGAGCGGAGGCCGCAGACCAGGGAGGAATGGAGCTGCGAAAGAACCGCTCTTCGCGTGGTGAGCTCTCGGTGATGCCGTAGCCCTTTGCGCATGCGTCTACAAAGGCATATAGCTCGTGCCGAGACAACGGCGGGATGCGGAAACCAGCGCGAGGCGAAGGCTCAGAAGTTGATCTCCGCTCCCAGTCCGTCTGACAATTGCGTGTGTTATCAAACATGGAGAGCCGCGTGCAGGCGGACGACGTGGAGCGGCGGTATATTTGCTTCTAGGGGTGCGGATTCCGGGTCGACAGTGCTCGGAACTCCGCTGACGATGCGTGCCAGACCTGCGTACGTCTCTTGCATCTCATTCTTCGCTGAATCCGTCGCTACTGCCCATATGAGCTCGCTGCCGTAGCGCAATTTGGATGCGCCGTATCCGATGATGAACGTGCGTGGGTCATGTGGAGATGGCCCCGCCTCTTTATGCGCAATGCTGCGTGGCTGCGATATCCGTTGCGAGGCGGCCGCCACATTTAGCGTCAGTTGCGGATCGAGATCCATGCCGAGAAGCTTCGCAGTTCGCGATGCCCCCATGGTCATGACTGGAATTTTACATCCAGCCACTTCCAGCGGCCGCTTTCCCTTGCGATCATAGTTTGACTCCGTGTGCGTGGAGAGTGTGAACCAAGCGGCTTTGCACTTTGACGGGATGATGGCCAGGCCACTTTACTGACCCCGCGCGTGCAGTTTTTTGAGGACCGTGTTGGCTGCGGGAATGGTGTCTTCCCGAGAGTGGCCGTTGATTACAATGGAGAGGTCGTCCGCGTGCATGTCTGCTGTGACGCCTGGGAAGCCGTTCAGCAGGTTGAGAAGTGGGTGTGCGTAAAGGGAGAGCAAAAATGTGTTCCCAATACGGACCCCTGAGGAGCTCCTCGCAGCGTGGAAGACCGATCGCCGTGTCTGTGGCCAACTCGTGTCTTCGCGCAGCGGCCACGCAGAAATTTTCCAAGCCACCTTCGGCAGTTCACCCCGGAATATTGGCCGGCAAGCGACTGAGGACTCGATGAACAATGAACTCAAAGGCCTTGCTGGAGTCTACCAGCACCAACGGAGCCCGATGGGGTCTGCAGTGGAGCTGGCTTCCAGCACCGCTCTTCTTGGGAAGGTTCGCTTGGAAGTAATCGGTTCTGTTATGCTCCACTTCGTGTATCAGATGTGCCAGCTGCATCGTCGTGGTACGCGTACTACGGCACGCATGCTGGTGCGGACGAGGCGTCCACAGCCATAGCAGTCTCCTCAATGCCATTTTCTCAGCAGCCTTACCCACGATGGAAGGAAGGCTGATGGGTCGATATGACTCCGTTAGCGCCGGCGAATTACCGGGTTTCAGGACTGGGACGATGGTGGCTCGTCGCCACTGGACCGGAATCGTGCCGGCTGTCCGGCTGTGGTTGATGCGGCGAAGAGGGAGTCGGAGACACTTCGTCGAAAGGTGTGGTAGCGCCCCGCTGTGGACTTCGTCCGGTCCGGGGCCTTGCCGTACGGTGTGCTGCGCAGCGCTGCACGCAGTTCCGTACGATTAAAAGAGGCATCCAGAGAGAGGGGAGAGAAGGAACCTATCGAAGATGAGGCGGCCGACTCGTTGTTGTTCTGCGGCCTAAGAAGGGGAGGGAGAAGAAATACACAAGGACTTGTTTTCTCCGTTTTTTCCCGTTGGAAGACCCAATCGCCTTGCGAGGTGGGGAGGAATCCAAGATTGAGCGCATCCGCTGCTCTCCTTGCTGTCCTGAAATTACTCTTGCGGCCATCGCACATCAACGCCGTTGTGGGAGACGGAATTGATGTCTTTTTACGTCCGGAATTTATTTTTTAGGCGAGTGGTTTGCCTGGGTTTAACTTGCTGATGCGACGCCGATATTTGCTGCGCGGACGCTCACGGAGTAGGAGGAGGAATTGGCTCCTTGCCCGTTGCGTCTCTGTTTCACGGTCGGGCGTCGGTAACTGCAGACAGCGGGCCTTGCTGTCGGTAGCAATCCGCTCTGCCTTCGCAAGGGTGTCGCCCCGGAGCTTGGGATCATCCTTGTGCATGCCGCGGGGTCAATGCCGTCGAAGTGAAACTGCAAGTGCTCTCGTAAAAGCTTTAATGCCGGTTGATTGCTTTTTATGGTCGCATGCTGGAAGTTGTGCGTCGAGGTCGTTGGCGAAGGACTCCCACTTGGACTTCCACCAGCTGTAGAAAACTCGACGTACCGAAGTGGGTGCCGAGGGCATGGTATCCTTAAATGCCTGATGCAGCGTGAATGTCAACACATAGTGGTCACTGAGCGGCGGCACATTGGCTGTCCAGTCGGACACGGTAAGATGCCTTGACCATGTCCGGTCGATACAGGATCTCTCTCTTGCACCACGAGCATGCTTTGTTTCACCAGGGGTGTTAACCAAGGTGTGTCCTGCATCCGTGCGCGGTTGTATAAAATTCTACAGCGGAGTTGCTTGGAGGGGTCTCGAGGAAGGGCTCCCACCGTGGGCGACGCACGCTGAAATCTCCACACGGAATGAGCGGCGACGAGACCGAGAGGCAGCTCAGCAACCGCCTAGGGGTTGTGTCGGTTGCGGCGGTGGTCTCATATAGGTGCTCGCTACAATAAGATCACGGTTCTGGCCCAGCGCGAATTGGACCACCACTTCGAGGCTGGAATCACGTTGAGGAGTGATGAGGGGCATACGCTTGGAGCGGAGGTTTTTCCGCACCAGCACCGCTGCAACAAATTCCTTGCGGATACGTGATTGTGCGTGGGGCACATACTCTCCAGTATGCATGCTGGCGATCTGCTCCGACGACTTCCAGGTCTCCCGGATGGCTATCATGTCTGCTCCTTGCGCCATTAATGTTGCGAGTTTGGCCGGCGTCAGTGAGGGAACGGTCATCTGGAGTGCTGCTATGGGGCTCGGGCTCCGCTCAACGTCTCCGCCTCGCAGTAGCTTTTGCCTCTGTGCGTCACATACGGCACGCAGACGACACGTGTAGCGCTGGTAAGCGCCGACGAAATCCGGCAGCAGTGAAACCCGCTCGTCCGTCGCATCGTCTGAATCCCACTTGCTGCGATCCCCACTGCCGTCTGCACACTTCGTGCTTGCGTGCCCCCTGGTGACCGGGATGTGGTTTGGCCCTTCGCGCTGTATGCGCTTGAATTGTCCTTTCGCGACTCTTCGCTTGTCTTGGCCCCTGGCCCCGGCGGTGTATTGAATGCGTTGCTGCGCCATCTTGTACCCGCAGCCCGCTGCTCGCTCAGAACGATGAGTGGCACCTCCCTTGCTGACGGCAGCCTGCGAAGTTCCCGGGAAACGGGGGACACTACTCGCATCCGCAGACACGGGAAGAACGCATGCCGCACGGAGAGTTGTCGGCCCCTCCCGCTGCTCTCTGTCCTGCTAGGGGTGAGCGAGGGACTGGTCCACCGCCGCCTGTCAGCGCTGCTGGCACGCCACCGCCGTCAGCCTCGATTAACGCCACGACGCACGGTCTCCGACGTGGTGACGCCTGTCCGTGACAAAACGGCACGAGGGCCGAACGAGCGCATCGCCGTGGAGTGTGGGCGTCGCAGGGGCGGCGTCCCGCGCTGCACCCTCACCGTCGCCGCTCTCTCGCAGTCCCGACCGGCATCTCGACTGCGTTCGGCACCGTTGACGATGGGCGAGTGCTGGCTGTGGTCTGCGGGCTCCCGCGCCTGTGCTGTCGAGCCCAACACTGGTTGCGCAGCCGCGTTGGGGTGAGTGATCGCAAACAATATTTCCGACAGTAGCTCGCCTCAGCCGGGGCAGCCCACTGCAGCACGCGGACAACACTGGTACGAGGAACACTTGTTTAGACGGGTGTGAGCTGCTGCCGTGCGTGGTGCATGGACTATTTGATTGTGTGGGGAGGTGCATGGAGTGACGAATACTTCTGTTTGGCGTGTCGCGGTGTGTTGGAATGATGTTCGGAAAACATGTGAGGGGTGTTGTGTGTAGTTTGTGTGTCTTCTCTGGTGGAGCCGACATGTGTGCGGGGATTGTGGCGTTGCTGGCTGACAGTTCCACGTCACTTTTCAGCATTTCTGGATGTGCTGAGGAATGACGGCTGGCGACCAGCGTGTTGGTGCTGCTGGTGGGAATAAGTGCGCTAGGAATTGGCCATTTTCTCTTTCCCATGCTGGAGCCGATGAACTGGCACGAGGGCACCGGCTGCAGGCTGCCTGCCAGCACGTGTGAGCAGCGGATCCATGCACACACGCAGACGCTCATCGCAAGAGCTTGTGTGGTCACAGTGGCTTTTGTGGCGTGCTTTTGTGGGTGTCAGCCCGTCGGAGAATGTGTGAAGCAAACGGCTGACGGAACACGAGGAAAATAAGTGCGTGCACTGTGCCGTGTTTCGGCGTCGATGGCAGAGCGGCAGGAGGCCCGTGCTGGCAACTGAGATCTTTGCGTGGCGAGGGATGTCGGTGTTGATTTTGGATCGTCGAGGGTGAAATGAATTTGCTGCTGCCCGTGTGTGTGGCCACTCCGGCGGACGGCGGACACAAAAGGGGAGGATGCAGGCGCTGCGTGTGTGTGTGCAGGTGCCATGCAACAACGTCACAACAAACATGCTGCGACTCGGTGACCCTCACATCGCTGTGGTCCTCACGAACAGCCCGGGCACGGCCCGCATCGATGCACTTAGTGGACGGAGTGAGGCATCTTTTGAGGCGCTGCAGGGAGCAGGATGTGTTGACGCAGCCACGACGTGCATGGAGTGTCACGATGGCACAGCCGGCTGTGGCTGGTGGAATAATTGCTTCTCGGAGGCAACAGAGAGAGAGAGAGAGAGAGCTGCTCCTGCTGCTGACGTCGTTGCTGCCTTTTGTGGCCTCCCATGCCGATTATTGTCTGTCCGCTGATCATGGGTGGTGTGCCTCCACTAGTGACGTCGTCTGCAGGCATTTCACAGCACCAGTGAAACGCACATCACGTCGCATGCTTTGGCTGTGGGTATGGTGTCGTGAATGCAGCCGGCATTATTTTGCCCGACTCCTTTTCACTGCCTTGCGGCAAATAGACGCGTCGCCGCCCGAGCCATTCGCTGCAGCTCCGTGTGCTGTACTGCCAGCACAATACTCTCGTGTTGTCTGGCGCCTGGCTGACAGTCAAGCACCACTGCGCTGGGACATGCAGGGATGCGGACTGCCGCTCACGGTGTTGGGCACCGCTGTTTGGATGCGGCGGCCACACGAGCGGATGTATTGTGGCGCAATCAAATGCGTAAAATATGCGGAATCACGGCAGCCGCAATAATACCAGCGGTGTGGCGCCACGGAGTATGTGAGGGGTGATGCATGATGAATCAGAGTGGGCGGCATGCGAGGGAAGTGCACCGCGACGGAGCGTCGCCCCGCCCTCAGCCTGCAGGGGAATGTACGCCCACAAAATATATGGTCGAGGCACCACCAAACACACATGCCCTTCTGTGCAGCAATAAATAGGAGCGAAGGTGCGTTCTGGTGCGTGGGAGTCCACTCACATATTCTCATTTCCACCGCAATAAACGGTGAGGAATCAGGTGCCACAGCAACGAAGGAGGAAACAAAAGCATCTATTGCAGCACTTTACCAGCGAAAAGCGGGAACAACGCAAATTGAATTATTGGCCGCAACAACACAATAAAAATTCACAAGAGAAGGAAACAGTTGTGCACACCGCAGGAACCCCAACACACGATGCAGGCATGAAGGTTTACCCTCCGCAAAAACAATAAGAACATATGCAGACATCTCCCACCCTCCAAAAAGAAACACAAATAAATGGCTGCTTTATTCCATTCCTTGCGCTTGACTTTGCGTGTGCTGCTGCTGATGCGGTGGTGGCTGCGCTTCCCGTGGACCAACAATCCACGTGGTGTGCGGGGATCTATTCTTTTTCATGGTTAATTTGCCGTTGTGTTGCTGTGTGCGCTGCACCTATTCTCGTGTGTGCGTGCCCTCCGTGAGGGGTGCCGACACGACGGACCGCTCTCGCCGTATGTACATGCGGTGGAGCCTTGTGTGCCGCTCCTGTTTGCTTCTCCCTCCTCCATCTGTGTGTTGGTGCTGCGGCAGGGCTGTGTGTGTGTGTGCCTGTTGCCGTGGATTGGAGTGTGTGCTGTGCGTGGTGTGCGGCGTACGGTGCATGCCTGGCCGCTGCCCTCTTCTCATGTGTGTTTGCCCTCTGTGTGTGTCTGCCGCACCTCTCGTCTCCCCTGTTGCTCTCCATGTCCCTCACTGTGCAGATCAGCTCCACACCACCGAACGACCACACTCACGATGATGACGTGCCGTCTGCTGTGCGCCCTGTTGGTGCTTGCCCTGTGCTGCTGCCCGTCCGTGTGCGTGACAGCAACTGGTGAAAAACAAGAAGGGGCCAACGGTTCAACGGCTGCTCAGCCACCGGAAGTAGGTGTTCCAGGACCCAATGGGACAGCGCCCCTAAGTCAGCCCAGTACTGTACAGACACAAGGTGAAATCCTCACATCACAAGGATCAAGTGCGGGAGCCGATACCGGAAGAAGTACAGGTGAGGCGGCTGATACGCCAGAGAATTCAGGTCCAACAATTCCGGTGTCTGATACAGAACAGGGACAGGATGGATCCGGTGGGTCAGGGAGTTCAGATACAACAAGTTCGGAGTCCATTCCAATACAGGAACAGCAACCAAGTGGGTCGAATAGCCCGGCAGCAGCATCAAGTTCCGTGACCGCGCCTGTATCGGCACAAAGTGAGAAGGAAAATGCGCCAACAACAACAACAACAACCACGAATACGACAAAAGCACCAACTGCCACCACCACTACGACTACAGAGGCGCCAACTACAACGACCACTCGCGCACCGTCACTTCTTCGCGAAAGCGACGGCAGCCTCAGCAGCTCTGCGTGGGTGTGTGCCCCGCTGCTGCTCGCCGTATCCGCGCTGGCGTACACCACTCTGGGCTGAAGAATTGTGTGCGGGCTGTGCGTGCCAGCACCCAACCGTGGGGACTTGTGTGCGTCCACTGTGGTCCGATGTGTTAAACAGGATAAAATAATGATTGTGTTTTGCTTCACTTGCTTCCGGTGCCCTGCTGCGTGCTCCTTGCCGCTCCCCGCATCCGTCACGTTGAACGCACCCCAGACACACTCATGTGCATGGCACGCACACAACTGATTGCGTGGAGTCACATTTGAGGATGGGTGCGTGCGTGCTGGAGCCATGCTGTGCAGCCCTTTGTTTTGTGTGTGTTGACATTTTTAACTTCATTGCTGTTCGTTTACCTGTGTTTTGTTTCTAATTGTTTTGTGTGTTTTTCTGTTTGCTTGCTGCGGGGCGTTGTGTGTTTTTGCCCTTTCACTGCTTTCAACTGCCTCATGGTGTGTGTGCGCTGCCGCTGCTGGGCTGCTGCCATTTGTGGCTGTGCGTGGTGTAGCGGTCGTGTCTCTTCTTCATCCTCCACTATGCGTTGACGGGGAGTTAGTTTTTGCTGAAGGCTGCAGGCAAGTGACAAGATTGATGGCGATGATGATGACTGGCCGTGGGCTCTGCGTCCTGTTGTCTCCTGCAGTGATGTGCAACAGCTCGTGCGTGTTTTTGGCGGCTGCTGCGACGGTGTGTGTGTGCGGCCCGCTGGTGATGGCGCGGTGACTGCTGAGCACGCGCGGGCTGTGATGGCCGCGGAAGGAGGACCGTGGCCGGTGGCTCTGGACGAAAGGGGAACGTGAACTCTGAGGTTGACAGCAATCAGGAAGACGAGGAGGGTGGAGAAAACACGGCGGGTGAGGACCCCAATCCGACCCCCGCAGGACCACTCACTGCTCCGACGAGGCAGGATCAATCCTGCAGCGACCCACTGCGAAGTAACAATTGCAATCCGTCCGGCACTGGCAGCGCCTCTGCCGCTCAGATGCGTGCAAGTGGACCGGAGTCTTTGGGCGGAGGGCACGCTGGTGGCGGGAGGACCTCCCAGGGAAGTGAGGCTTCGGAAAAAACCGTCACGGGAGAGTCACAGTGCCAGGGACGGCAAAGGAAACACCGCAAGACGATGAAGGAGGAGAACCCGGAGCGCAACACGAGGCCGACCAAACCACGAAAATGACTGTGATGACTTGTTGCGCAAAACAGCAGTGGAGCAGGAGGGTCACCAGCGAGGTCGCAAGGTGCGCCACGACCCGATGGTGGCGAGAATGCTCATTATTATTTTTCCCTACTCTTACCGGCGCGTCTAGCTATACAATGCCATCCTGGTGCCGAGGAGGCGGTTGAGCAGCGGAAAAAGCTTCCTGCTATGAAGCGACTGCCATTGAGAGAACTTTTTGCTGCGTGGATCTTCCTGAATGCCCCGCCGTTGGCGCGCGGCGGAGGTGCCTGGGCATTCTAGAAGCAGTTGGCGAAAGGTTTCCTGCGTGTCAACTGGCGTGCCTTGAGGTTGGCTGATCCTGCAGTGGCGGAGACCGCTTCCTGGCACCACAGAACGAGTAGCGGTGAGTGTCTTGGCGAATGGTACGACGCCACTTGTTGCTGGGCTGGGTAGCAAAGCATGTCAGCGGGTCCGTGTGCCATATGGGTGCGATTCCATGTTCCGTGTGTTGTCCGATTGCCATGGTCTGCGTCGCATGCTGAGCCGCAGGCTCGTCAACATGCACTCCAAAATGTCCGTAACAAAACTGCCGGTGCACGGACCGGCCTGCACGCATCAGTGTCAAGAGACGCTGCCGGATCCGGTCCTTGTTGAGGGCCGCTAGGAGAGACTGGCTTTGTGTCGCCACAAGCGGGGGTTTTTACGCCTGTGGTGGATCCGAGGGATAATCAGCCACTCCAGGGCCAGGAGCAGCGCACTGGATTCCATCCTGCAGCTTCAAGGGCGTGTGCCGCAGTTGTTACTTACTTTCCCTATTATCTGCGAGGAATGCAGGGATGAAGGCGGTATGCCAACGCAGGCTGGCGTGGGAACGTCGAAATCGCCATCCGCTGCGAGTATCCACGAGCGGTGGCTGTGCAGCGCTGGAGCCTCTTCGCTGACTCTGCGCATTTCCTGTGTCAGTTCTTTTTCGTCGGTGATTGAGTGGTCTATCGGAAGTTTCGCAGCGATGGCGACCCGGTGAGCGGAGGCCGCAAACCAGGGAGGAATGGAGCCACGAAAGAACCGCTCTTCGCGTGGTGAGCTCTCGGTGATGCCGTAGCCCTTTGCGTATGCGTCTACGAAGGCATATGGCTCGTGCCGAGACAACGGCGGGATGCGGAAATCTGCGCAAGGCGGAGGCTCAGACGTTGATCTCCGCTCCCAGTCCACCTGACATGCGCGTGTGTTATCAAACATGGAGAGCCGCGTGCAGGCGGACGACGTGGAGCGGCGGTATATTTGCTTCTAGGGGTGCGGATTACTGGTCGACAGTGCTCGGAACTCCGCTGACGATGCGTGCCAGACCTGCGTACGTCTCTTGCATCTCATTCCTCGCTGAATCCGTCGCTACTGCCCATATGAGCTCGCTGCCGTAGCGCAATTTGGATGCGCCGTATCCGATGATGAACGTGCGTGGGTCATGTGGGGATGGCCCCGCCTCTTTATGCGCAATGCGGCGTGGCTGCGATATCCGTTGCGAGGCGGCCGCCATATTTACCGTCAGTTGCGGATCGAGATCCATGCCGAGAAGCTTCGCAGTTCGCGATGCCCCCATGGTCATGACTGGAATTTTACATCCAGCCACTTCCAGGGGCCACATTCCTTTGCGATCATGGTTTGACTCCGTGTGCGTGGAGAGTGTGAACCAAGCGGCTTTGCACCTTGACGGGTTGATGGCCAGGCCATTTTACTGGCCCCGCGCGTGCAGTTTTTTGAGGACCGTGTTGGCTGCAGGAATGGTGTCTTCCCGAGAGTGGCCGTTGATTACAATGGAGAGATCGTCCGCGTGCATGTCTGCTGTGACGCCTGGGAAGCCGTTCAGCAGGTTGAGAAGTGGGTGTGCGTAAAGGGAGAACAAAAATGTGTTCCCAATACGGACCCCTGAGGAGCTCCTCGCAGCGTGGAAGACCGATCGCCGTGTCTGTGGCCAACTTGTGTCTTCGCGTAGCGGCCACGCAGAAATTTTCCAAGCCACCTTCGGCAGTTCACCCCCGGAATATTGGCCGGCAAGCGACTGAGGACTCGATGAACAGTGAACTCAAAGGCCTTGCGGGAGTCTACCAGCACCAACGGAGCCCGATGGGGTCTGCAGTGGAGCTGGCTTCCAACACCGCTCTTCTTGGGAAGGTTCGCTTGGAAGTAGTCGGTTCTGTTATGCTCCACTTCATGTATCAGGCGTGCCAGCTGCATCGTCGTGGTACGCGTACTACGGCACGCATGCTGGTGCGGACGAGGCGTCCACAGCCATAGCAGTCTCCTCAATGCCATTTTCTCAGCAACCTTACCCACGATGGAAGGAAGGCTGATGGGTCGATATGACTCCGTTAGCGCCGGCGAATTACCGGGTTTCAGGACTGGGACGATGGTGGCTCGTCGCCACTGGACCGGAATCGTGCCGGCTGTCCGGCTGTGGTTGATGCGGCGGAGAGGGAGTCGGAGACACTTCGTCGAAAGATGTCGTAGCGCCCCGCTGTGGACTTCGTCCGGTCCGGGGCCTTGCCGTACGGTGTGCTGCGCAGCGCTGCACGCAGTTCCGTACGATTAAAAGAGGCATCCAGAGAGAGGGGAGAGAAGGAACCTATCGAAGATGAGGCGGCCGACTCGTTGTTGTTCTGCGGCCTAAGAAGGGGAGGGAGAAGAAATACACAAGGACTTGTTTTCTCCGTTTTTTCCCGTTGGAAGACCCAATCGCCTTGCGAGGTGGGGAGGAATCCAAGATTGAGCGCATCCGCTGCTCTCCTTGCTGTCCTGAAATTATTCTTGCGGCCATCGTACATCAACGCCGTTGTGGGAGACGGAATTGATGTCTTTTTACGTCCGGAATTTATTTTTTAGGCGAGTGGTTTGCCTGGGTTTAACTTGCTGATGCGACGCCGATATTTGCTGCGCGAGCGCTCACGGAGTAGGAGGAAGAATTGGCTCCTTGCCCGTTGCGTCTCTGTTTCACGGTCGGGCGTCGGTAACTGCAGACAGCGGGCCTTGCTGTCGGTAGCAATCCGCTCTGCCTTCGCAAGGGTGTCGCCCCGGAGCTTGGGATCATCCTTGTGCATGCCGCGGGGTCAATGCCGTCGAAGTGAAACTGCAAGTGCTCTCGTAAAAGCTTTGATACCGGTTGATTGCTTTTTATGGTCGCATGCTGGAAGTTGTGCGTCGAGGTCGTTGGCGAAGGACTCCCACTTGGACTTCCACCAGCTGCAGAAAACTCGACGTACCGAAGCGGGTGCCGAGGGCATGGTATCCTTAAGTGCCTGATGCAGCGTGAATGTCAACACATAGTGGTCACTGAGCGGCGGCACATTGGCTGTCCAGTCGGACACGGTAAGATGCCTTGACCATGTCCGGTCGATACAGGATCTCTCTCTTGCACCACGAGCACACTTTGTTTCACCAGGGGTGTTAACCAAGGTGCGTCCTGCATCCGTGCGCGGTTGTATAAAATTCTACAGCGGAGTTGCTTGGAGGGGTCTCCAGGAAGGGCTCCCACCGTGGGCGACGCACGTTGAAATCTCCACACGGAATGAGCGGCGACGAGACCGAGAGGCAGCTCAGCAACCGCCTAGGGGTTGTGTCGGTTGCGGCGGTGGTCTCATATAGGTGCTCGCTGCAATAAGATCACGGTTCTGGCCCAGCGCGAATTGGACCACCACCACGTCGAGGCTGGAATCACGTTGAGGAGTGATGAGGGGCATACGCTCGGAGCGGAGGTTTTTCCTCACCAGCACCGCTGCAACACATTCCTTGCGGATAAGTGATTGTGCGTGGAGCACACACTCTCCAGTATGCATGCTGGCGATCTGCTCCGACGACTTCCAGGTCTCCTGGATGGCTATCATGTCTGCTTCTTGCGCCATTAATGTTGCGAGTTTGGCCGGCGTCAGTGAGGGAACGGTCATCTGGAGTGCTGCTATGGGGCTCGGGCTCCGCTCAACGTCTCCGCCTCGCAGTAGCTTTTGCCTCTGTGCGTCACTTACGGCACGCAGACGACACGTGTGGCGCTGATAAGCGCCGACGAAATCCGGCAGCAGTGAAACCCGCTCGTCCGTCGCACCGTCTGAATCCCACTTGCTGCGATCCCCACTGCCGTCTGCACACTTCGTGCTTGCGTGCCCCCTGGTGGCCGGGATGTGGTTTGGCCCTTCGCGCTGTATGCGCTTGAATTGTCCTTTCGCGACTCTTCGCTTGTCTTGGCCCCTGGCCCCGGCGGTGTATTGAATGCGTTGCTGCGCCATCTTGTACCCGCAGCCCGCTGCTCGCTCAGAACGATGAGTGGCACCTCCCTTGCTGACGGCAGCCTGCGAAGTTCCTGGGAAACGGGGGACACTACTCGCATCCGCAGACACGGGAAGAACGCATGCCGCACGGAGAGTTGTCGGCCCTCCCGCTGCTCTCTGTCCTGCTAGGGGTGAGCGGAGGACTGGTCCACCGCCGCCTGTCAGCGCTGCTGGCACGCCACCGACGTCAGCCTCGATTAACGCCACGACGCACGGTCTCCGACGTGGTGACGCCTGTCCGTGACGAAACGGCACGAGGGCTGAGCGAGCGCATCGCCGTGGAGTGTGGGCGTCGCAGGGGCGGCGTCCCGCGCTGCACCGTCGCCGTCGCCGCTCTCTCGCAGTCCCGACCGGCATCTCGACTGCGTTCGACGCCGTTGACGATGGGCAAGTGCTGGCTGTGCCCTGCGGGCTCCCGCGCCTGTGCTGTCGAGCCCAACACTGGTTGCGCAGCCACCTGGGGTGAGTGATCGCAAACAATATTTCCGACAGTAGCTCGCCTCAGCCGGGGCAGCCCACTCCAGCACGCGGACAACACTGGTACGAGGAACACTTCTTTTACGGGTGTGAGCTGCTGCCGTGCGTGGTGCATGGACTATTTGATTGTGTGGGGAGGTGCATGGAGTGACGAATACTTCTGTTTGGCGTGTCGCGGTGTGTTGGAATGATGTTCGGAAAACATGTGAGGGGTGTTGTGTGTAGTTTGTGTGTCTTCTCTGGTGGAGCCGACATGTGTGCGGGGATTGTGGCATTGCTGGCTGACAGCTCCACGTCACTTTTCAGCATTCCTGGATGTGCTGAGGAATGACGGCTGGCGACCAGCGTGTTGGTGCTGCTGGTGGGAATAAGTACACGAGGAATAGGCCATTTTCTCTTTCCCATGCTGGAGCCGATGAAATGGCACGAGGGCACCGGCTGCAGGCTGCCTGCCAGCACGTGTGAGCAGCGGATCCATGCACACGCAGACGCTCATCGCAAGAGCTTGTGCGATCACAGTGGCTTTTGTGGCGTGCCTTTATGGGCGTCAGCCCATCGAAGAATGTGTGAACCAAACGGCTGACGGAACACGAGGAAAATAAGTGCGTGCACTGTGCCGTGTTTCGGCGTCGATGGCAGAGCGGCAGGAGGCCCGTGCTGGCAACTGAGATCTTTGCGTGGCGAGGGATGTCGGTGTTGATTTTGGATTGTCGAGGGTGAAATGAATTTGCTGCTGCCCGTGTGTGTGGCCACTCCGGCGGACGGCGGACACAAAAGGGGAGGATGCAGGCGCTGCGTGTGTGTGTGCAGGTGCCATGCAACAACGTCACAACAAACATGCTGCGACTCGGTGACCCTCACATTGCTGTGGTCCTCACGAGCAGCCCGGGCACGGCCCGCATCGATGCACTCAGTGGACGGAGTGAGGCATCTTTTGAGGCGCTGCAGGGAGCAGGATGCGTTGACGCAGCCACGACGTGCATGGAGTGTCACGATGGCACAGCCGGCTGTGGCTGGTGGAATATTTGCTTCTCGGAGGCAACAGAGAGAGAGGGTGAGAGCTGCTGCTGCTGACGTCGTTGCTGCCTTTTCTGGCCTCCCATGCCGATTATCGTCTGTCCGCTGATCATGGGTGGTGTGCCTCCACTAGTGACGTCGTCTGCAGGCATTCCACAGCACCAGCGAAACACACATCATGTCGCATGCTTTGGCTGTGGGTATGGTGTCGTGAATGCAGCCGGCATTATTTTGCCCGACTCCTTTTCACTGCCTTGCGATAAATAGATGCGTCGCCGCCCGAGTCATTCACTGCAGCTCCGTGTGTTGTACTGCCAGCACAATACTCTCGCGTTGTCTGGCGCCTGGCTGACAGTCAAGCACCACTGCGCTGGGACATGCAGGGATGTGGACTGCCGCTCACGGTGTTGGGCACCGCTGTTTGGATGCGGCGGCCACACGAGCGGATGTATTGTGGCACAATCAAATGCGTGAAATACGCGGAATCATGGCGGCTGCAATAATATCGACGGTGTGGCACCACGGAGTATGTGAGGGGCGATGCATGATGAATCAGAGTGGGCGGCATGCGAGGGAAGTGCACCGCGACGGAGCGTCGCCCCGCCCTCAGCCTGCAGGGGAATGTACGCCCACAAAATATATGGTCGAGGCACCACCAAACACGCATGCCCTTCTGTGCAGCAATAAATAGGAGCGAAGGTGCGCTCTGGTGCGTGGGAGTCCACTCACGTATTCCCATTTCCACCGCAATAAACGGCGAGGAATCAGGTGCCACAGCAACGAAGGAGGAAATAAAAGCATCTATTGCAGCACTTTACCAGCGAAAAGCAGGAACAACACAAATTGAATTATTGGCTGCACCAACACAATAAAAATTCACAAGAGAAGGAAACAGTTGTGCACACCGCAGGAACCCCAACACACGATGCAGGCATGAAGGTTTACCCTCCGCAAAAACAATAAGAACATATGCAGACATCTTCCACCCTCCAAAAAGAAACACAAGTAAATGGCTGCTTTATTCCATTCCTTGCGCTTGACTTTGCGTGTGCTGCTGCTGCTGCGGTGGTGGCTGCGCTTCCCGTGGACCAACAATCCACGTGGTGTGCGGGGATCTATTCCTTTTCATGGTTACTTTGCCGTTGTGTTGCTGTGTGCGCTGCACCTATTCTCGTGTGTGCGTGCCCTCCGTGAGGGGTGCCGACACGACGGACCGCTCTCGCCGTATGTACATGCGGTGGAGCCTTGTGTGCCGCTCCTGTTTGCTTCCCCCTCCTCCATCTGTGTGTTGGTGTTGCGGCAGGGCTGTGTGTGTGTGTGCCTGTTGCCGTGGATTGGAGTGTGTGTCGTGCGTGGTGTGCGGCGTACGGTGCATGCCTGGCTGCTGCCCTCTCCTCATGTGTGTGTTTGCCCTCTGTGTGTGTCTGCCGCACCTCTCGTCTCCCCTGTTGCTCTCCATGTCCCTCACTGTGCAGATCAGCTCCACACCACTGAATGACCACACTCACGATGATGACGTGCCGTCTGCTGTGCGCCCTGCTGGTGCTAGCCCTGTGCTGCTGCCCGTCCGTGTGCGTGACAGCGACTGGTGGAGATCAAGATAAGCGTGGCCCCAATTCATCGCCTGCTTTGCCACCGGGAACAAGTGGTGCAGGGCCAAAAAATACTTCCACGGCGCCAAGTTCAACACGTCTGGAAGTTGCGTTACGGGAACCCGAAAATCAGGACACTCAGCAACCCGCTCCGGCAGGGAATGCAGATGCAGAAAGACCGGAGCCTATTCCAAAAGAAGAACAAGGTCCGGGCACCGATGCGTCAGGGTCGTCAGGTGGGTCCGCTAACCCAGCAGCAGCATCAAGTTCCGTGACAGCTTCTGTATTGGCACAAATTCAGAAGGAAAATGCGCCAACTACGACAACGACAACTACGACAAAAGCACCAACTACCACCACCACTACGACTACAGAGGCGCCAACTACAACGACAACCACTCGCGCACCGTCACTTCTTCGCGAAAGCGACGGCAGCCTCAGCAGCTCTGCGTGGGTGTGTGCCCCGCTGCTGCTCGCCGTATCCGCGCTGGCGTACACCACTCTGGGCTGAGAATTCTGTGTGGGCTGTGCGTGCCAGCACCCAACCGCGGGGACTTGTGTGCGTCCACTGTGGTCCGATGTGCTAAACAGGATAAAATAATGATTGTGTTTTGCCTCACTTGCTTCCGCTGCCCTGCTGTGTGCTCCTTGCCGCTCCCCGCATCCGTCACGTTGAACGCGCCCCAGACACACTCATGTGCATGGCACGCACACAACTGATTGCGTGGAGTCGCATTTGAGGATGGGTGCGTGCGCGCTGGAGCCATGCTGTGCAGCCCTTTGTTTTGTGTGTTGACATTTTTAACTTCATTGCTGTTCGTTTACCTGTGTTTTGTTTCTAATTGTTTTGTGTGTTTTTCTGTTTGCTTGCTGCGGGGCGTTGTGTGTTTTTGCCCTTTCACTGCTTTCAACTGCCTCATGGTGTGTGTGCGCTGCGGCTGCTGGGCTGCTGCCATTTGTGACTGTGCGGTGGCTGTGCGTGGTGTAGCGGCCGTGTCTCTCCTTTTGTTTTCTGTGCTTTTGCAGGCGGCTCCACAGCGTTGGGCGACTCCACTGTTTGTGATGATGACTGGCCGTGCCCTCTGCGTCCTGTTGGCTCCTGCAGTGATGTGCAACGGCTCGTGCGTGTTTTTGACGGCTGCTGCGACGGTGTGTGTGTGCGGCCCGCTGGTGATGGCGCGGTGACTGCTGAGCACGCGCGGGCTGTGATGGCTGCGGAAGGAGGACCGTGGCCGGTGGCTCTGGACGAAAGGGGAACGTGAACTCTGAGGTTGACAGCAATCAGGAAGACGAGGAGGGTGGAGAAAACACGGCGGGTGAGGACCCCAATTCCACCCCCGCAGGACCACTCACTGCTCCGACGAGGCAGGATCAATCCTGCAGCGACCCACTGCGAAGTAACGATTGCAATCCGTCCGGCACTGGCAGCGCCTCTGCCGCTCAGATGCGTGCAAATGGACCGGAGTCTTTGGGCGGAGGGCACGCTGGTGGCGGGAGGACCTCCCAGGGAAGTGAGGCTTCGGAAAAAACCGTCACGGGAGAGTCACAGTGCCAGGGACGGCAAAGGAAACACCGCAAGACGATGAAGGAGGAGAACCCGGAGCGCAACATGAGGCCGACCAAACCACGAAAATGACTGTGATGACTTGTTGCGCAAAGCAGCAGTGGAGCAGGAGGGTCACCAGCGAGATCGCAAGGTGCGCCACGACCCGATGGTGGCGAGAATGCTCATTATTATTTTTTCCCTACTCTTACCGGCGCGTCTAGCCGCACAATGCCATCTGGGTGCCGAGGAGGCGGTTGAGCAGCGGAAAAAGCTTCCTGCTATGAAGCGACTGCCGTTGAGAGAACTTTTTGCTGCGTGGATCTTCCTGAATGCCCCGCCGTTGGCGCGCAGCGGAGGTGCCTGGGCATTCTAGAAGCAGATGGCGAAAGGTTTCCTGCGTGTCAACTGGCGTGCCTGTGGAGGTTGGCTGATCCTGCAGTGGCAGAGACCGCTTCCTGGCACCACAGAGCGAGTAGCGGTGAGTGTCTTGGCGAATGGTACGACGCCACTTGTTGCTGGGCTGGGCAGCAAAGCATGTCAGCGGGTCCGTGTGCCATATGGGCGCCATTCCATGTTCCGTGTGTTGTCCGATTGCCATGGTCTGCGTCGCATGCTGAGCCGCAGGCTCATTAGCATGCACTCCACAATGTCCGTAACAAAACTGCCGGTGCACGGACCGGCCGGCACGCATCAGTGTCAAGAGACGCTGCCAGATCCGGTCCTTGTTGAGGGCCGCTAGGAGAGACTGGCTTTGTGTCGCCACAAGCGGGGTTTTTACGCCTGTGGTGGATCCGAGGGATAATCAGCCACTCCAGGGCCAACGAATCGATTTGCCTTACCAGGCTTTGCCTTCATTGTCATTGCGACCTTCTCCGTCTCTCCGAGTCGAGGCCGAGACACGGCAAGGGCATGTGTACCAGGGCAAGCTTCTGTCGCCGGATGACGGCTATAACGTCAGCTTGGCGGAGGCAGCATCATGACGT